>NC_045999.1:13253446-13275946 GCF_010909765.2 Amblyraja radiata
AGGTGAAGGTGAACGTTGGTCCATTGGAGGGTGAGACTGGAGAGTTGTTGGTGGGGAACATGGAAATGGCAAAGGCCATTAAACGAGTATTTGTATCAGTCTTCACCATAGAAGACACAAAAATATTTCAAACCGCTGGATAAACAGGTGGCGGTAGGAATGGAGGAGCTAAATACTATTAAGATCACCAAGGAGGTGGTATTAGGGAAATTAATGAGACTGAAGAGGATATAAATCCCCTGGGCCTGATGGATTACATCCAAGGGTCTTGAGGGAGATAGCGGTGGGGATTGTGGATGCATTGGTGATAATTTTCCAAAACTCCCTGGAGGCAGGAACGGGTCCCAGTGGATTGGAAAATGGCCAATGTAAACACCTATATTTAAAAAAGGAAGTAAACAGAAGGCGGGTAACTATAGACCGGTTAGTCTAACATCGGTGGTGGTTAAATGTTAGAGACAATTATTAAAGAAACACTAACGGGGCACTTGGATAAACATGACGTCATCGGACAGAACCAGCATGGTTTTGTGAAGGGGAAGTCCTGTTAACCAATCTGCTCGAATTCTTTGAGGAAGTAACAACCCGGGTGGATAAAGGGGAACCGGTGGATGTGGTATACTTGGACTTCCACAAAGGCTTTTGACAAGGTGCCACATAAGAGACTATTGCTAAAAATAAAAAATTATGGGATTGGGGGTAATATATTAGCATGGGTAGAGGATTGGCTAACAAATAGGAAGCAGAGAGTGGGGATAATGGTTTCATACTCGGGATGGCAACCGGTAACTAGCGGGGTTCCGCAAGGGTCGGTGCTGGGACCCCCAGTTGTTCACAATTTATATAAATGATTTGGAGGAGGGAACCAAGTGTAATATCAAAATTTGCGGACGATACAAAAATGGGAGGAAAAGTAGGGGATGAGGAGGATAGGAAGAGTCTGCAAAAGGATATAGATAAGCTAGGTGAGTGGGCAACAACTTGGCAGATGAAAATTAATACTAATAAATGTGAAGTCATTCACTTTGGGAAAAAAAATGAGTAGGGCCAGTTATTTTCTAAATGAGGAGGAGCTGCGTTGTAATGCAACGCAAAGGGATCTAGGGGTAATAGTACATGAATCACTAAAAGTTAGTATTGCAGGTGCAGCAAGCAATCAGGAAGGCCAATGGAGTTTTGGCCTTTATTGCTAGGGGGATTGAGTATAAAAACACGGAGGTCTTGCTGCAGCTGTACACAGTATTAGTGAGACCACATTTGGAATACTGTGTACAGTTCTGGGGGTCCATACTTAAGAAAGGATGTACTAGCCCTGGAGGCAGTGCAGCGAAGGTTTACAAGATTAATTCCTGCAATGAGGGGATTGACATATGAGGAAAGGTTAAGTAGGCTGGAACTCTACTCTTGGAGTTTAGAAGAATGAGAGGCGATCTCATTGAAACATATAAGATCGTGAGGGGCCTTGATCGGGTGGATGCACCGAGGATGTCCCAATGATCGGGAGGAAACTAGAACTAGGGGACATAGTTGCAGAATAAGGGGGGGCTCTTTTAAAACTGAGATGAGGAAGAACTTCTTCACCCAGAGGGTGGTTAATTTATGGAATTCACTGCCCCAGGGAGCAGTGGAAGCAGAAACGTTAAATATATTTAAGACTAAAATAGATGTTTTTTTAGCTGCCAAGGGGATAAGGGGCTACGGGGAGAGGGCAGGGATATGGACCTAGGTATGATTAGTATAGTAAGACCTGAGTGATCTCCTGGACAAGTGTCGATCGCCTGGATTGGGGTCGGAGAGGAATTTCCCGGATTTTTTTCCCGAATTGGACCTGGGTTTTTATCCGTTTTTTTGCCTCCCCCAGGAGATCACGAGGTTCTTGGGGTGGAGAGGGGTGATAGCGGTATAAAGGGGAGGGTAGTGTCTTGTGTTCTGTGTCTTGTGTCTACTGTTTGTGGGTAAGTGTGTCTGTTTAGTGTTCAGCCATGAGCGAATGGCGGTGCGGGCTCGACGGACCTGGTGGTCTACTCTCGCACCTACTTTCTATGTTTCTATGTTTCTATGTTTCCATCCTTGGGAAAAGAGTTCTGACTGATTACCCTATCCATGCCTCTCAGAATTTTAAATCCATCTATCAGGTCTCCCCTCAATCTCCGATGTTCCAGAGAAAATAATCCAAGTCTGTCCAACCTCCCCCTGTAGCTAAAACCCACTAATCCAGGCATCATTCTGGTAAACCTCCTCTGCACCCTCTCCAAAGCCTCCACATCCTTCCTGTGATGGGGGCGACCAGAACTGCACGCAGTTACTCCAAACGTGGCCTAACCCAAGTTCTGGAACACTTCATCATGACTGTTATACTCAACGCCCCAACCAATGAAGGCACACAGACTATATGCCTTCTTCACCACTCCATCTATATCAGCTGCAACTTTCAGGATTTGACAGGGTGATGTAATATGATTCAGTATTACATCGCAATATTTAATTAGTTCATAAGTGATAGTAGAATTAGGCCATTCGGCCCATCAAGTCTACTCCGCCATTCAATTATGGCTGATCTTTCTCACCCTCCTAACCCCATTCTCCTGCCTTCTCCCCACAACCTCTGACACCCGTACTAATCAAAAATCTGTCCATACCTGCCTTAAAAAATATCCACTGACATGGCCTCCACAGCCGTGTGTGGCTAAGAATTCCACCCTCTGACTAAATAAATGTTTCCTAATCTGCTTCCTAAAAGAACGTCCTTTAATTCTGAGGCTACGACCTCTAGTCCTAGACTCTCCCACTAGTGGAAACATCATCTCCACATCCACTCTTCCCAAGCCTTTCACTATTCTGTACAATGAGGTTCCCCTTTATTCTTCTAAACTCCAGCGAGCAAAGGCCCAGTTCTGTCAAACGCTCATCATAGGTTAACCCACTCATTCCTGGCACCATTCTTGTAAAATATCTGGCGTGCTGAGAATCAGAAGCGCAGGTAGAGCTGCGTTCGGTGTCTTAAGATGGGACAGGGACACCAGTCATGGAACTGCAGATCTTGAGCAAAACACACAGTAACTCAATGGGTCAGGCAGCATCTGTGGAGGACATGGGTAGGTGACGTTTCCGGCCGGGATTCTTCTTCAGACTGATTGACAACCCGTACGTCACCTATCCAAGTCCTCCAGAGATAGGACATGGACTTGGACCTCGTCAAAATGCATCACCCCAGAATTAACCCCAGCGAACATTCTCTGATATACGTTCTTTCCTGCTTAGGTAAGAGATGAGGGAGTACAGCTGTGTTCTCAGTTCAGGTGTAGATTGTGACACGCCTTGGTCCTCATGACTCTGTGGGTCAAGATGTTCCAACTTCCGCTGCTGTTTGTATTGAGAAAACTTTCCTCATTCCCCCTGGAAGGTCATCTTTCCCTGTTCTTTACACATCACAGCATTGAGGTCAAGGAAATAAAGGTCCAGGAACTGCAACTGGCCTCGTACTTTAACCTTTCCACCTCTGGTAACATTTAGTCTAAAGAAGGGTCACGACCCGAAACGTCTCGTGCCTGTCCCGCTGAGTTACTCCAGCATTTTGTGTCTTTTCTCCTCACTTTCAACTTTAGACTTTAGAGATACAGCTACAGAAACAGGTCTTTCAGGCCATCGAGTCCGCACCGACTAGCTATCAACCCATGCGATAGCACTATCCTACATGCTAGGTGCAACTTAAAAAAGCCAATTTTCCTACAATCCTGCATGTCTTTGGAGTGTGGGAGGAAACCGGAGCACCCGGAGAAAACCCATATAGTCACGGGGAGAACGTGCAAACTCCATACAGACAGAAACCATGGTCCGGATCGAACCCCAGTTTGCACATTCTCCCTGTGACATTGTGGGTTTTCTCCGGGTGCTCCGGTTTCCCCCTACATTCCAAGGACTTGCAGGTTTGTGGATTAATTGGCTTCTGTAAATTGCCCCTAGTGTGTAGGATAGAACTAGTGTAGGGGTTGATCAATGGCCGGCACGGACTAGGTGGGCTGAAGGGCCTGGTTCCACGCTATATCTCTGAACTACGCTAAAAGTACCAAGAAAAATGACTGTTGCAAAAAAAGACATTAGTGCAAAAAATAATTGGAAAAATATACAAGTCCATGGCAGTGTGAGGTGTGGACCTTAGTGTTCCGTTGCTGAGGTGGGATTAGGGTTGTGGGGGTCGTGTCAAGAACCTGATAGTTGTAGGAAAGTCGCTGTTCCTGAACCTGGTGGTGTGGGACTTCAGGCTTCTGTACCTCCTGCCCGACGGTAGCAGTGAGAAGAGGGCACGGCCCGGCTGGTGGGGGTCCTTGGCGGTAGATGCCGCCTTCTGGAGGCAGTGCCCGGTGTCGATGCTTTCGATGGTGGGGAGGGCTGAGTCCACCACTCTCTGCAGCCTCTTGTGTTCCTGTGTGTTGGAATTTCTGCACCAGGCCATGATGCAACCAGTCAGGATACTTTCTACAGTGCGTCTGTAGAAGTTTGTCTGAGTATTTAGTGACACGCCGAGTCTCGTTAAACTTCTAATAGAGTAGAGGGTAACCAGTGTAGGAAGCAACTGCAGATGCTGGTTTACACCGAAGATAGATACAAAATGCAGGAGTAACTCTGCATGTCAGGCAGCATCTCTGGAGAAACGCTAGACCCGTCTTCAGACTGAGAGTCAGAGGAAAGGGAATCGAGGGATGCAGACAGCAATATAGAGAGATATAGAACAATTGAATGAAAGATATGCAAATGATGATAGAGGTAAGATGGAGCCCACAATGGTGCATTGTTGGCTTGTGGGCCAAGTTACACAGACAGTGAAACTAGCATGACGGTGAGGGTGGGGAAGGGACAGACAGAGAGGGGATGCAAGAGTTACTTGAATATAGAGAAATCAAGGATCATACCGCTGGTTGTAAGCTGCCCAAGCCAACCTGGACTTGCGGGTTTGGAGTTTCAGGGATAGGCTGTGACCTTTTTTTCTTTAGAGTCTAAAGAAGGGACTCGACCCTGAAACGTCAACTATTTCTTCTCTCTAGAGATGCTGCCTGACCCGCTGAGTTACTCCAGCACTTTAGTTTAGTTTGGATTAGAGATATAGTGCGGCAACAGGCCCTTCGGCCCAACAAGTTCGCACCGACCAAAGATCCCCGCACATTAACACTTCCCTACACACATTAGGGACAATTTACACATAGCAAGCCCATTAACCTACAGACCTCGGAGAAAACCCAGGTAACGGGGAGAACGTACAAACTCCGTGCCCGTAGTCGGGATCGAACCCGGGTCTCTGGTGCTGTAAGGCAGATCTTAGAATAAAGGGGAGGTCATTTAAGACTGAGGTGAGAAAAAACTTTTTCACCCAGAGAGTTGTGAATTTATGGAATTCCCTGCCACAGAGGGCAGTGGAGGCCAAGTCACTGGATGGATTTAAGAGCGAGTTAGATAGAGCTCTAGGGGCTAGTGGAGTCAAGGGATATGGGGAGAAGGCAGGCACGGGTTATTGATAGGGGACGATCAGCCATGATCACAATGAATGGCGGTGCTGGCTCGAAGGGCCGAATGGCCTCCTCCTGCACCTATTTTCTGTGTTTCTATGTAAGGCAGATGTAAGGCAGTAACTCTACCGCTGCGCCAATGTTGTCTAAAGACGGGATTACCCTGGACTCAGGCAGAATCCCATCAGCGCGTCTCCAAAGACATCACTCCACTATCACAAGCTGAGCGCTCAGAGAGAAGGGGATGCGACTTTTCAGGCATTACATCGTTTTTCACATTTCTGGAGCAAGAAGATTGTGTAAGACACATGCAGATGAACACAAGCCCACAAGGAATTTGCAAAATAAAACATCTCCCTAAAGGTCCAGACAATAGTCACGACAAATAAAAGGACCTCTTCCCACATCCCACACAAGATAATGTTCTCCCCTCGGACCCCAGCTGATTGATTCCCCTTGTCTCCGTTGTGAAGGAGCTGTTTTTATTTAACTTCATAAGAATTACAGTCAAATCAAAAACAGGCCAATTTGACACCAGCAATCTCCTGTCAAGCTACTAATAGAAACGAATTATTTAGAGCACGTCTGTAAGAGAAAACGTGTTTGACAGCTTTTTTTTTTAACACTTCCTCGCAAGGAGAAGAAAAAAATGCCCTGAAATAATCATCAAACATAATCAGGATGAAAAGTACCGCGCAAATAATTCCGGTCGCCCCCTCCCCGTTAGAACACAAGAGGCAGAGGCCACGGGAAGAATGTTTAGATGTGGATGCAAGTGTTCTCAAAGCCCACACATCACACAGCCTGAAGCCTGAAGAAGGGTTTCGGCACGAAACGTTGCCTATTTCCTTCGCTTCATAGATGCTGCCTCACCCGCTGAGTTTCTCCAGCATTTTGGTCTACCTTCGATATTCCAGCATCTGCAGTTCCTTCTTGAACAGCACAGCCTGATCTGGGTACAGGAGCGGCACGGTGGCGCAGCGGTAGAGTTGCTGCCTCACAGCGCCGGAGACCCGGGTTCGATCCTGACTATCGGTGCCGTCTGTACGGAGTTTGTACAGAGTCTCCCCGTGTCCTTTTTGTGGGTTTACTCCATTTCCTGCCACACTCCACAAAGACGTGCAGATCTGTAGGTTAATTGGCTTGGTACAATTGTAAATTGTCCCTAGTGTGTGTGGAGCAGCGTTTAACGTGCGGGGATCGCTGGTCAGTGCAGACTCGGTTCCTGTTTCCGCGCTGTATCTCTAAACTAACCCCACACACATACACATCTAGGCTGTACTAACTCGTAAGCCCACCCACAACACCCCCTCTCTCCTGGGTTATCCCCACCCATGGATAACACCAACACACTCCACTCCCACAAACACCCACCACACACACAAAACAATAGCCCCTAGTTCTTACCGCCAGGTGGGGAATTGCATTGAGGGGTGGGGGATGGGGGGTCGGGAAGGGGTGTGAGGTGGGGTGTTGGGTGCAGTGTGTGGGGTGTAGGGTGAGTGAAGTGGGGGGTGGGGGGGTGGGGGTGGGGTTTGTGGGGGTGGGGGAATGGGAGGCCGGACATCTCACACCCACAACTCGCTGTATCCTTCTAATACAATGTCACTCTCACTAATGCTTGCGACAAGTGTACATTTACGTTCTCTGGAGCCAATCGCAGATTCATTCCTAACGGGCCCTATCCTTTCCCTGGTCACTGCCGCCCTTCACATAGCTGTGAAATATTTTGGATTCCCCTTAACCCTGTCCACCCGTGCTATTCTATGCAGCCTCTTCATGCATTAATTACTTTTCAAGTACCCCCCTGCACTTTCTATTCCCCAGGGGACCTGCCTTCAGATCTGTCTGCCAGTGGTAATCTTCCTTATTTTCCTGTATCCAACCCTTGATATCCCTTGTGTAGGAAGGAACTGCAGATGCTGGTTTAAACTGAAGATAGACACAAAGTGCTGGAGTAACTCAGTGGGACAGGCAGGCAGCATCTCTGGAGTGAAGAAATGGGCGACGGTCGGGGTCGAGACACTTCTTCAGATATCCCTTGATATTCAGGATTCCTCGGACTTGCCTTCTCTACCTTTCACCCTTACAGGGGACGTGAGTTCCCACTGTTGAACTATTCCCACTACTTGCTTCACTCCTTTAGTGCTTTTGTATGTCTGAAGACCCGGCGGGCTTCCACCAGCAAAGACCCTGCTTGCATGTGTCCATATGTGGTGTACCCGGCAGTATGTTCCAGGCACCCCCTAGTTGATAAATAACTTGCCCGCACATCTCCCTTGACCTTTTCCCCTCTCACCATAAAGATCTATGACATTTCCACCCTCTGATTAAGGTTCTGCGTGATGTGATGACGTATTCTCTCTAAATGCTGCTAAATTCTTGAGGAGCTAAAGTCCATCACCACGGACAGCTCCATGGAGGTGATATTAGTTTAGTATTAGATAGACACAAAAAGCTGAAGGGCCTGTGCCACTTGGGTGTCATTTGCGCGTGATTTACGCGACAGGCCGGTAGTGACTGACGCGCGACGGTCGCGCGCAAATCACGCGTCATCATGCGTCATCATGCGTCAGCACAGCCGTCTGGTGCATGTGACGTCATTAGAATACCCTGCATCATGACCATCATGGAAGAACTACAGATTTTATTGCTACAGCAACAACAGATGCATCTGTTAGCAGCAGCCCTCATACTAACAGATCAACCAGGCAGGAGTACAACAAGAAAGGCTAGCAAGAAATCCAGGAAGAGGTCTGTGTGGACGAGGTTAGAGGTTACATGGTGCATAAAAGCTGGCCGACTGCGTATGGGCGGCGCGCGGCGGCACATGTTTACAGACGTTGACGCATGGTGACGTAACCATGCGTCACCACGCGATACAGCGTGTGTAGCCAATGCGTCAGCGTGTGTAGCTAATGCATCAGCGTGCGTAAGCGATACGTCACACAGGTGGCGCTCGAGGTACACTACGAAATCCTGGAGTGCCGCGCGATTCCGCGCGATACCCCGCACCACTACACGCGATTCCATGCCTCACCATGCGCTATGCGCGCACCACCCACGCGCCCCCCCACTCATCACAACACATAGACCAATTTTCTACATGACGCGTAAATGAGGTGCAAATGAAGCCCAAGTGGGACAGGCCCTTAACTCAGCACGGCAGGTGTGAAGTATTTAACTGTTAATTAACTGTCAACTGTTTCTCGTTCCAACATGCATCAATGGAGACTGCCAGGCAAGCCCGATCACCCAACCTTTGGTCATGGGGAGAACGTATAACTGGGGTCTCTGGCGCTATGAGGCAGCAAGTCTACCGCTGCGCCATCGTGCCATCCAGATACAGATAGTAGATTAAGAAACATGTGATGGTTAGTGATATATAGGTTTTTTTAAAAACATTTTCTGTGTCGATTTGAGATGGAACCTCTGAGACACCAGGAACTGCAGATGCTGGAATCTTGAGTAAAATACAAAGTTGTGGAGGAACTCAGTAGGTCAGGTAGCCTCTGTGGCGGGTGAGGTTTTGGGTCGGGATCCTTTATCTGGACTGACTCAGGATGAAGAATGGTCCTGACCCAATGTGATACAATATGATAGAACTTTATTTATCCCAGGAGGGAAATTGATCAGCCAACAGTCATAAAAGCACAAAATACACAAAAAACATGAAATATTAAATTAAAGTGACGAGTGGAAAAGCTTGGGGGATGTGCAAAGTGAGGTGGGGGGGGGGGGGGTAGTGGTGGGTGGGAGGGGAGTCTCAGTCTACACCATGACAGAAGGGGGAGAAACATACATAGAAACATAGAAAATAGGTGCAGGAGGAGGCCATTCGGCCCTTCGAGCCAGCACCGCCATTCATTGTGATCATGACTGATCGTCCCCTATCAATAACCCGTGACTGCCTACTCCCCATATCCCTTGATTCCACCAGCCCCTAGAGCTCTATCTAACTCTCTCTTAAATCCATCCAGTGACGTGGCCTCTACTGCCCTCTGTGGCAGGGAATTCCATAAATTCACAACTCTCTGGGTGAAAAAGTTTTTTCTCACCTCAGTCTTAAATGACCTCCCCTTTATTCTAAGACTGTGGCCCCTGGTTCTGGACTGGCCCAACATTGGGAACATTGGGAAGAAGTTGTAAAGATTGACATGATTTGTCCATTCCCTCCATAAGACATGGAATAGTGATCAACTTCAGGAACCCATAACCCAGTTTTCATTAACGTCGCCAAAGTAGGTTGAAACCTTCAAGTTCCTGGGCATCAATATCACCAACAACTTCTCATGAACCACCTATATTGAAGCTATTTCTTTGATGACCTTCGGACAATCCTTGATCGGACTTTGCTGCCCTTATCTTGCACTAAGCATTATTCCCCTATGTACTGTAAATGGGAGTAAATGGACCAACTGTAACATGTGTTTAAGAAGGAACTGCAGATGCTGGAAAATCGAAGGTACACAAAGATGCTGGAGAAACTCAGCGGGTGCAGCAGCATCTATGGAGCGAAGGAAATAGGCAAAGTTTCGGGCCGATAACACGTATTGTCTTTCTGCTGACTGGATAGCACGCAACAAAGGCTTTTCACTGTACCTCAGCACACGTAAACTAAACTGAACTGAAAGACAGAAGCTGCCTGTCCCGCAGAATTCCTCCAGCACTTTGTGCATCAGAAAGAGCCGTATTTCTTTTTAATTTGACAATAATTTATATTTGTCTGACCACTCCCGGGAGATATTTTGTACATTAAAGCTTTAATTGTAGACATTGATGCGTTTTTTCTTTTAACAAGCAATTCCTTGATAGCTTTGAAGAATTAAGAGAATTTGGATGTACTGTAAGATGTGGCCCTCAAGACTTAAAATTCTAAATGAAAGTGGTCTTAAAATGATTGAGTTGCTGCTTGGAGTTATGCTTGTTTCACAAAGCTTCAATTGAGATAAATTAGTGTCAATTAATTTTCTTCCAGTTTATTTAGTTCCTTCCTAAGACAACCCAGACACACCTAAAAAAAAGACATAGAACTGTACACGCTGGGACAGGCTCTTCAGACAATAGACAATAGACAATAGGTGCAGGAGTAGGCCATTTGGCCCTTCGAGCCAGCACCGCCATTCAATGTGATCATGGCTAATCATCCACAATCAGTACCCCGTTCCTGCCTTCTTCCCACAGCCCTTGACTCCGCTATCTTTAAGAGCTCTATTTAACTCTCTCTTGAATGGATCCAGAAAACCAGGCTCCACCTCCTTCTGAGGCAGAGAATTCCACAGACTCACAACTCTCTGTGTGAAAAAGTATTTCCTCATCTCCGTTCTAAATGGCTTACCCCTTATTCTTAAACTGTGGCCCCCGGTTCTGGACTCCCCCAACATCGGCAACATTTTTCCTGCCTCTAGCCTGTCCATACCCTTAATAATATTTTATGTTTCAATAAGATCAACACTCATCCTTCTAAATTCTAGATTTTACTTCGGAGTCACATATTCTAATCTCTATGTTCTCCCCTTTTCTACCTCATCAGTCAGGTACTACGGCCTCATCAGTCGGGTACTACGCAAAATACAGATGGACTCTGCTTCAGGTATTTTGATAGTACCCGACTAACCTACACAGCCATGGTTCCCAGTGGTCCTCGACATGGTCATTAAAACCCCAATGACTTTTCCTAGTAGCCCAGACTTATTAACTCACCCAGTATCAGGCATAAGCCACCCATGCCACGATAAATTAAACTACTGGGTTGCAGATTTTGAAAAGACCATTACTGGGCCTGGGTTGCAGAATTGGGAAGACCACTGCTGGGCCTGGATTTGTCAGACAGCACTATCGACATGATGACAGCATCCCATCGCATATCCACTAGGGAACAAACTTGGCGAACATCAAGAAGTGGGAAGATACTGTTCAAATACAGGAACTACATATTCAACTACAACAAAACCTGTACTGGAGTTCCTGGCAGGTCTTCACCACAATGAAGGACTCAGCTACAGCGCCATTAATACAGCCAGAAGTGCTCTGTCAGCCTACTTAACTCAGCCAAGGACAACAGGCCATAGGGTACCACCCGCTGATGATCAAACTCAGGAGAGGCATATTCAACTCTAACCTCCCAGACCAAGGTACACCCAAATCTGGGATGTCAGTGTGGTCCTGACGTACCTTAGGGGATTGTCACCAGCCAGGTCCCTCACCCTGGAACAGCCCACCCTGAAGACGGTCATGCTGATGGCCTTGTCTCTGCATAAAGAGTCCAGTTCCTCCATTTACTACGATTGGACAATATGGTCTAGACCGTGTCACATTTACCATTTAGGGGCTGGTCAAACAGAGCAGACAAGGAACATCAGGTCCAGTCATGGAATTCCGGGCATACCCACCTGAACCACGGTTATGTGTCATGACCCACTTATTGAATTACATCGACACAATAAGAAATCCCCGAGGGAGAGAAAAAGCCTTATGGGTCAGCCACAAGAAACCTTATGGTCGGGTGACGAGCCAAACGGTCTCAAGTGGCTCAAGCAGGTGCTGAGAGCTGCTGGAGTAAATACTAACGTGTATAAATCTTGCTCCACCAGGGCAGCATCCACATCAGTGACTAAGAGGATGGACGTGCCTATGGACCACAACCTGGCTACAGCGGGGTGGTCTAGGGAGTATACGTTCCAAACTTTTTATAACAAGCCGCTGGCAGAACCTGTATCGTTTGCAGAAAAAGTATTAGAATCTGCAAATATATAATTTAAGCCCGGGGGAGCATTTTGGTCTTATTGTTAATAACACCATTATTGTTTTACAAACAGATTCATGGTTGATTACGATAACGTACTTCCTCCCTCAAATTACTTCGGCAGCGAGTGAAGTATGAACTGTTACACGGTTTGAAATTACAGAGCTTTAAAATCTTCACATAGTCACTCACGTGACTCCGAAGTAAAATAGTAAGATTAAACGAGAACTTACCAGTTCGAAGTTTGATCTGTATTTTATGAGGAGTTACGATGAGGGATTACGTGCCCTCCGCTCCCACCCTCAATTATAGAGATCATCTGGTATTTAAGTTCTCCTTTTCTTTACTATATTTATTTCAATTATTGTGTCTTCTGTGATTCCACACCGCTGCTTTGAAGTATGTCGCGCATGCGTGCTGGACGGGTTCTTCACGTAATCCCTCATCGTAACTCCTCATAAAATACAGATCAAACTTCAAACTGGTAAGTTCTCGTTTAATCTTACTATTATACAAGCCAAGCCGCTCCATTCCATCAACATATGACAGTCCCGCCATCCCGGGAATTAACCTTGTGAACCTATGCTGCACTCCCTCAATAGATAGAATGTCCTTCCTCAAATTTGGAGACCAAAACTGCACACAATATTCCAGGTGTGGTCTCACTAGGGCCCTGTACAACTGCAGAAGGACCTCTTTGCTCCTACACTCAACTCCTCATGTCATGAAGGCCAACATGCCATTTGCTTTCTTCACTGCCTGCTGTACCTGCATGCTTACTTTCAGTGACTGATGAACAAGGACCCCCCAGATCCCATTGTACTTCCCTTTTTCCCCAATTTGACACAATTTAGATAATAATCTGCCTTCCTGTTTTTGCCACCAAAGTGGATAACCTCAAATTTATCCACATTAAACTGCATCTGCCATGCATCTGCCCACTCACCCAACCTCTCCAAGTCACCCTGCATCCTCATAGCATCCTCCTCACAGTTCACACTGCCACCCAGCTTCGTGTCATCTGAAAATTTGCTAATGTTACTTTTAACCCCTTCATCTTAATCATTAATATATATTGTAAATAGCTGCAGTCCCAGCACCGAGCCTTGCGGTACCCCACTAGTCACTGCCTGCCATTCTGAAAGGGACCCGTTAATCCCTACCCTTTGTTTCCTGTCTGCTAACCAATTTTCTATCCATGTCAGCACTCTACAAGATACAAGATACAAGATAGATTTATTCATCACATGTACCAGATGGCACAGTGAAATGAAATTCCCATACAGCCATACAATAAAAAAAGGGACATAACACACTATAGAATTTGACATAAAACATCCCCACACAGCAGGATCAAAGTTCCCCACTGTGTGGGAAGGCACCAAAGTCAGTCTCTTCCTCCATTGTTCCCCGTGGTCGGGGCCTCCCCGTGCCCTCCGCAGTTGCCGCTACGGGCGGCCCGATGTTCAGGACCGCTCGCCGGGGTGATACAAGTCCGACGTCGGGGCTGCGGGACGTCCTCAGCGGCGTGGACACCAGAGTCGGCCCCCTCCTACTGGAGTCGGCGGCTTCCAAAGTCCGCAGGCCGTGCCGGGTGGAGACTGCTGCTGGAGACCTTCTGCAAGGCGCCCCAGGACTGCGCGATGACAGTCAGCGCCGCCCGGGTTGGAAGCTCTCCGCACCAGAGCTCCACGATGTTGGAGCAGCGGCCCAACGCTCCGGAGCTCCAAACGGCGACCCAGGTAGGTATCGCCCGCTCCGCGGTGACTCCAGCCCTGCGCCGCCGCTGTAGCAGCCCTGGTCGGGTTCCCGGTCCCCGGCAGGAAAGGCCGCTCCGATCCAGCTGGTAGGCCGCGAGGTGGGGGCGAGGACGCGACTCGGAGAAATAGTCGCGCCCCCGCCAGGAAGAGACTGGGAAACGGTTTCCCCCCTACCCCCAATGTCGGTGCCCAACATAAGAGCGGCACGGTGGCACAGCGGTAGAGTTGCTGCCTTACAGCAGCAGAGTCCTGGGTTCGATCCTGACCATGGGTGCTGTCTGTACGGAGTTTGCACGTTCTCCCCGTGACCGTGTGCGTTTTCTCTGAGATCTTCGGTTTCCTCCCACACTCCAAAGACGTACGGGTTTGTAGGTTGATTGGCTTGGTATGAATGTTAGGTTAGTGTGCGGGGATCGCTGGTCGGCACAGACTCGGTGGGCTGTAAGGCCTGTTTCTGCACTGTGTCTCTAAACTAAGCATAAACTAAGTTAATCTAGTCTCCTCTGCCTACACATGGTCCAGGTCCCTCCATTCCCAGCATATCCACGGGCCTATTTAAAAACATCTTAAATGCTTCTGTTGTATCAGCCTCCACCACCACCCCTGGTAGCACGTTCCAGGCACCCACCTCCCTCTGTGTAAAAGAAAATCTTGCCCAAGACGTCTCCATTAAACTTTATCTTCGTACCTTAGAGCTAAGTCCTCTAGTTTATGATATTTCCATGCTGGGGGCAAAAATATAACTATCCACGCCTCTCATAATTTTATACACCTATATCTTCCTCCAATATGTAAGAGAAAACAATCAAAGTCTGTCCAACATCTCATTGTAGCACATACACCACTAATCCAGGCATCACTTGGTTACTCAGCGGGTCAGGCAGCATCTCTGAAGAACAAGGATCGGTGACGTTTCGGATTGGGGCCCTTCTGCAGAGAGACAAAGAAAACTGGAAGAGAGGAGGGGCAGGACTAAGTCTAGCAGGTAATAGGTGGATTTAGGAGAGGGGAGGGGGGTGTTTGATAGGCAGATGGGGTACAAAGGCCAGAGGAAAAGACAGAAGCTGTGAGATAAAAGGATTGAAGTGTTGCAAATTGTGAAGCTAGAGGAAGGAATCCAGGTGGAAGGAGAGGGGTAGGGTGCAAATACGTGCAAGTCCAGGTGGGTCACTGGGGAGAGGAGAGGGGGAGAAAGGTTTGGAGTGGGGAGAAGGGGAGGTTGGGGGAAGAAGGGGGAGGGGAAGGGAGGTTTTGTCAGAATCTAAAATGAGAGAATTCAGTTTTCATACCATTGTGTTGTAAGGTGGGAGATTGCAGCCTTCACCTGGTCCGCCCTGTTTCGATGAATGCAATCAACCTGGCGTGCACAATCAAATAAGATCGAATAGAACAAGTAGTCCTACAACTTTAGGCTGTGCACGCCATACGTAAGAAGAAGAAGAAGTAGGAGAAACTAACCAAGCGGAGCTGTTCCTCCAGTTTGCATGTGGCTTCACTCTGGCAATGGAGAAGGCTCAGGACAGAAAGGTCAGTGTGTGAATGGGAAGAGGAGATGAAATGGTTATCTGCCAGGAGATCCTGTAGGTCTAGGCGGATCGAACGCAAGTGTTGGGAGAAGTGGTCGCTGAGTCTATGCCTGGTCTCGCCCATGCAGAGGAGCCCACATCAGGAATGCCAGAGCAGAGGCAGTTAGATGGGGTTTAGAAGAGGTACTCGTGAACCTCTGCCTCACCTGAAAGGACCGCTCTGGTCCCTGGATGGAGGTGAGGGAGGAGGTATAGGGACAGGTGTTGCATCACGAAGGCTGCTTGGAGTGGAGTCGGATTCACGGGAGGTGGTCTTGGAGGGGAGGATGTTCCTCAAACTGCGGAGCATCCTGGACAATACAGCTCACCCCCTCCATGACACACTGGACAACCTGAGGAGCAACTTCAGCAACAGACTGGTTCCACCAAGATGCAGCACAGAACGCCACAGGAGATCCTTCTTCCCTGTGGCTATCAAACTCTACAACTTCTCCCCCTTCTGTCATGGGGTAGACTGAGACTGAGTGACTCCCCTCCTCACCGCCCCCAATCTTAGCACATCCCCAATCCTTTCCTCCCGTCACTTTAAGTTCATTTTTCATGTGACTTGTTGAGTTTTATGACTGTTGACAGATCAATTTCCCTCCTGGGATAAATAAAGTTCTATCGTATCTTCTGCTATTGTAGGGGAAAGTACCTGAGGAGGGGGTGGTTTAGATGGGAAGGGATGTGAACTAAGGAGGTGGGAGTGGTCCCTGCACAATGTGGATAGGGATGGAGATGGGTAGATGTGACTGGTGGTGGGATCATGTTGGGGATGTCAGAGAATGATTCTGGTAAACGTATTCTCCGCCACCTGGCCCTCTCCCTGTTCATGTTTAATTAGTTAATAAATCCTAAAGAAGGGTTCTTCCGACCCAAAACGTCGCCCATCCTTACAGATGCTGCCTGACCTGCTGAGTTACTCCAGCACTTTTAGTTTAGTTTAGTTTAGAGATACAGCGCGAAAACAGGCCCTTCGGCCCACCAGGTCCACGCCGACCAGCGATCCCCGCACATTAACATTATCCTACACCCACTAGGGACAATTTTTACATTTACACCAAGCCAATTAACCTACAAACCTGCATGTCTTTGGAGTGTGGGAGGAAACCGAAGATCTTGGAGAAAACCCACGCGGGTCACGGAGAGAACGTACAAACTCCGTACAGACAGCACCCGTGGTCAGGATCGAACCCGTGTCACTGGGCTGCAAGCGCTGTAAGGCGGCAACTTGACTGCTGCGCCACCGTGACCATCTTCGCTATAAACCAGCAACAGCAGTTGGTTCCTACACATAATAAAAACTGATCTCAATTAGATCTGGATAAATAAGGACCTAAACTCAGAAGTGTGTCAGGTTTTATTTGAGAATCGCTAACACTGGGTTTCATATCCGCACACGTTCAAAATTGACAACTATTGAATAATTTGATTCAGCAATTCGGGACATCTGAGACAATGCTGCTGTTCTGAAACATTTCTGATTGAAGAAGCAAGAACAAGGAAGGCTTTGGAAGTTACAAGGGATAAATATTTGAATCTTTCTGATCTGTGCCACGGAATGATATATCAGATAGTGCATTCACCGCACTGGAGCCATTGAAAAAGCAACATGAAACCCCCTGGAAACACTACAAAATGTAAAAATATTTTGTCCATTTAATTTCAAAATCCTAAATCCATGCGTTGTTCTACAAAGAGTTTTGTCAAAGTTCAGCGTAGACACAAGGAACTGTGATCCATTATTATTGTCAAATTGGATGTATTAATTAATACTCAAACATCACTGTGCCGCCTGTGTCGAGTTGCTGCCTCACAGCGCCAGCGACCCGGGTTTGATCCTGACCTCGCGTGCTGTCTGTGTGGAGTTTGTACGTTCTCCCTGTGACCGCGTGGGTTTACTTCGGGTGCTCAGGTTTCCTCCCACATCTCAAAGACGTGCGGGTTTATAGGTTAATTAGCCCTCTGTACAGGGAGCGAATGAGAAAGTGGAATAACATGGAACTAGTGTGAACGGGTGATCGATGGTTAGCATGGACTCGGTGGGCCGAAGGGCCTGTTTCAATGCTGTATCTTTCAATGGATCAATCAATGTCTTCCTAAAATGACAAATTATCTACGTGGGTCCTATTGCTAAGGCACAAAGGATTTTTTTTTAAAGAAGATGACATCGCAACTACAAGAGGCTGAAACAGCAGCCTAGTTTTGAAAACCTAGAGATTTATTTGGAGATATCATATGACACAGCATGGTGTCAGTTTGAATTTAACACTTCAAGAGACCTGGACTTAACTCATTCAGTTCTCTTTATCCTGTAAAACAATTGACTGGCAAATCTTGACTGGTATGACAAGTCCATTCAGTTTAGTTTAGTTTAGAGATACAGCGCGGAAACAGGCCCATCGGCCCACCCAGTCCAGGACGACCAGCGATCACCACATATTAACACACAAACATCCGTCACAGTAAGGAGGTGTTTGGAGATTCACTGTGATGGATGTTTGTGTGGAATTGTGTTAATTGTGTGTTGTTTTTTTTTGCTGTTATTATGATTGCAGGGAACAAAATTTTATTCAAACCTTTGTTTGTTTGAATGACAATAAAGGCATTCTAATTCTAATTAACACTACCCTGCACATTGTATGGACAATTTACAATTATACCAAGCTAATTAACCTACAAACCTGGGTAGACAAAAGTGCTGGAGAAACTCAGCGGGTGCAGCAGCATCTATGGAGCGAAGGAAATAGGCAACGTTTCGGGCCGAAACCCTTCTTCAGACTTATGGAGGGGAGAAAGGAAAAAGGAAGAGGAGGAGCCCGAGGGCTGGGGGAGAGCTGACAAGGGGAGGAGACAGCAAGGGCTACCGGAAATTTAGATGTTTATGCCGCTAGGGTGCAGACTGCCCAAGCCTCTTCCTTTTTCCTTTCTTCTCCCCCCCCTATCCTACATCAGTCTGAAGAAGGGTTTCGGCCAAAAACGTTGCCTATTTCCTTCGCTCCATAGATGCTGCTGCACCCGCTGAGTTTCTCCAGCACTTTTGCCTACCTTCAATTTTCCAGCATCTGCAGTTCCTTCTTAAACAACCTACAAATCTGTACGTCTTTGGACTGTGGTAGCAAACCGGAGATCCAGGAGAAAACACACGTGGTCACGGGGAGAACGTACAAACTCTGTAAAGACAGCACCCGTAGTCAGGATCGAACCCGGGTATCTGCGGTAAGGCAGCAACTCTCCCACTGCGCCACCGTGCCACCCTTTCTGGGGGAACAGTAGAAAGTTTTACAGGGAAATCAAAACCGAACTTTGACAAAAACACACAAAGTGTTGGAGTAATTCAGCGGGTGAGGCAGCATCTCCGGAGAACGTGGATAGGTGATGTTTCAGATGAGTCGGTACTTTTCAGACTGATTGCAGTGGGGGAGAGGAAGCTGGAGAAAGCTGAGTTACTCCAGCACTTTGTGGGTTTTGTTCTGCTCAAAATTCCAGCATCTGCAGTTCCTTGGGTCTATTCTGAACCTTGGTAAAACTGTTTGCCTGGTTTTAGGATTTTGAAATGAAAGAATAGGGAAACAACTAGACAACATTTTGTAATGTTTCCAGGAGGTTTCTGGTCTGATGGTAACTTGGATCTTATGGGGAATATTTGCTTTTGAGGGGGGTAAGGAGACATTAAAGATGGTAAAGTATTTGTAGAACTCCTCAATTAGATGCTTGGGTTATTTTTGGCGATATTAGTGTGTTGTGAATTCCATGCTAATCCACACTGCACGTCCTACAAGTAAGTGATACTCGACCAGAGTGGGGAAATCGAGGAGCAGAGGTGAAGGGGAAAAGATTTAATGGGAATCCGAGGGGTAACTTTTCTACACAAAGGGTGGTGGGTGTATGGAACAAGCTGCCAGAGGAGGTCGTTGAGGCTTGGACTATCCCAACGTTTAAGAAACAGTCAGACAGGATATGGACCAAGTGCAGGCAGGTGGGACTAGTGTAGCAGGGACATTGTTGGCCGGTGTGGGCAAGTTGGGCCGAAGGGCCTGTTTCCACGCCGTATCATTCTATGACTATGACCCGACTGACTCCGGAAAGAGAATTCTTGCTTAAAATATACGTTGATTTGCTCATCCTTGGTGTAAAACTGAGCAAATAACACATTGTGAAACTGCTGTCTGAATCCTTGATAACAGGGTTACTTTTAAGACACAAAATGCTGGAGTAACTCAGCGGGACAGGCAGCATCTCTGGAGAGAAGGAATGGGTGATTTTTTGGGTCGAGACCCTTCTTCAGACTGTCAGGGGAGAGGGAGACTAGAGATGTGGAAGGGCAAGGTGTGAAAACGACAGATCAAAGCAGACGATGCTACGGAAATACACAAAAAAGCTGGAGAAACTCAGCGGGTGCGGCAGCTTCTATGGAGCGAATGAAATAGGCAACGTTTCGGGGCCGAAACCCTTCTTCAGAAATGTTAGGATTCACCGCACTCATTCCTGGCTTAGACACAAAGTGCTGGAGCAACTCAGTGGGCTGTACCTTTCAATACCTCCAGTTTCCCTCTCCTCTGACTCACTCTGAAGATGGGTCTTGGCACAAAACGTCACCTATTCCTTTTCCCATGTTCCTAAGTTCCAGGAGCAGAATCCGGCCATTTAGCCCATCAAGTGGGCGGTGCGGTGGTGCAGCGGGTAGAGCTGCTTCTTCACAGCATCAGAGACCTGGGTTTGATCCTGACTACGGGCGCTGTCGGTACGGAGTTTGTACGTTCTCCCCGTGACCAGGGCGGGTTTTCTCCGGATGCTCCGTTTCCTTCCACGCTCCAAAGACATACAGGTTTTGTAGGCTAACTGGCTTGGCATTATTGTAAACGTTGCCTATCTCCTTCGCTCCATAGATGCTGCCGCACCCGCTGAGTTTCTCCAGCATTTTTATGTACCTTCGATTTTCCAGCATCTGCGGTTCCTTCTTAAACATAATTGTAAATTGGCCCCAGTGTGTGTTGGACAGTGGTGATGTGCGGGAATCGCAGGTCGGCACAGACTCGGTGGGACGAAGGGCCTGTTTCCGCGCTGTATCTCTAAACTAAGCTAAAACTAAAATCAAAGAGGAAAAATCACATGCCAGTTCTCCGGCTGGCCCAATAATGTACATAGGATGCACACTAGCTGGTTTAATAATGCAATCCAAACACAATTTGCAGAAAAGGCAGGAGGGATATGTACCTAAGTGCAGAATCGACGAACATTTAGCATAATTAACAGATTAGCAAGCCTTACCTCGAGTGTAAATTAAGGTTGTTAATTAAAGCTCGCATAGTCCATCACACACGCTAAGATCCTCCCAATAGTCGGATGTTAGGTCCAGCTCTGAGACTTCCTCTCATCACTCCGAATCCCTGTAGATATCTCCTGACTAGAACTGAAAACATTGCACTTGTATAGGGGCGGTACTGAGACACAGGGATAGAGCTGCTGCCTCACAGTGCCAGAGACCCAGGTTCGATCCTGACTACCTGCGCTGTCTGTTCAAAGGTGTTTATGCAGTACAGCTTTCATAACCTTTGTCACGTTGCAGTTTCCACAGGAGATGGAGGAAGAAATGTGTGCACAATGGGATGGGGGAGCAGAGGGAAGAGGGTGAGCGGGCAGACCCAGGTTAGATTCTGACAACGGGTGCTGTCTGTACGGAGTTTGCACGTTCTCCCTGGGAACGCTTGGATTTTCTTCTCGTACTATTTAAGAATAAGGAATAAGCCATTTTGAACGGAGACGAGGAAACACTTTTTCTCACAGAGTGGTGAGTCTGTGGAATTCTCTGCCTCAGAGGGCGGTGGAGGCAGGTTCTCCGGATGCTTTCAAGAGAGAGCAAGATAGGGCTCTGAAAAATAGTGGAGTCGGGGGATATGGGGAGAAGGCAGGAACGGGGTACTGATTGGGGATGATCAGACATTATCACATTGAATGGCGGTGCTGGCTCGAAGGGCCGGATGGCCTACTCCTACACCTATTGTCTATTGTCTAATGTCTACTCCAGTTTCCTCCCACACTCCAAAGACATGCAGGTTTGTAGGTTGACACAAAATGCTGGAGTAACTCAGTGGGACAGGCAGCATCTCTGGAGAAATGGAATAGAGGACATTTTGGGTCGAGACCATTCAGTCTGAAAAAGGGTCTAGACCCAAAACATCACCTATTCCTTTTCTCCAGAGATGCTGCCTGTCCCACTGAATTACTCCAGCATTTTGTGTCTATCTTCAGTATAAACCAGCATCTGCAGTTCCTACCACAGGTTCGTAGGTTAAATGACTCCTGTGAATTGCCCCTAGTGTATAGGGAGTGGATGAGTAAGTTGGATAACGTCAAACTGGTTTTACAGGCTATCGATGGCTGGCATGGACTCGGTGGGCCGAATGGCCTGTTTCCACATTGTGTCTTTAAACATAAAGGAAGGCGATGTGGGGAACCAGACATGAATCCACAACTCACTGTGAATCGCTGATGATGATACAGTTCTGGGCACCATGTTATGGGAAAGATGTTGTCAAGCTGGAAAGGGTACAGAGAAGATTTACGTGGATGTTGCCGGGACTCGAGGGTCTGAGCTACAGGGAGAGGTTGAGTAGGCTGGGACTCTATTCCTTGGAGCGCAGGATGATGAGGGGTGATCTTATAGAGGTGTATAAAATCATGAGAGGAATAGATCGGGTAGATGTTCAGAGTCTCTTGCCCAGAGTAGGTGAATCAAGAACCTGTTGACATAGGTATAAGGTGAAGAGGAAAATATTTAAAAGGAATCTGAGGGCTTCACACAAAGGGCTGCAGGTGTATGGGATAAGTTATCTCTGGAACGCCGGAGGTTGAGGAGAGACAGGATAGAAGTCCACATGTTGGAAGTTCTGCAGCACACCTGACCCAGGTAAACATAGAAACAT
>NC_045999.1:14496775-14544275 GCF_010909765.2 Amblyraja radiata
CCTTGTCCTGCCTCCCCCCCCTCCCCCCCACAATGTCTGGAAAATGCATTCAACCTGCAATGTCACCGATCCATGTTTTCCACAGATGTGGCCTGACCTGCTGACTTACTCCAACTTTGTGTGTCATAGTCATAGAGTGATACAGTGTGGAAACAGGACCTTCGGCCCAACTTGCCCACACCGGCCAACATGTCCCAGCTACACTAGTCCCACCTGCCTGCGTTCGACCCATATCCCTCCAAACCTGACCTATCCATGTATTAATCACCATCTACATTTCATAAGTTCATAAGGTATAGGAGCAGAATTAGGCCATTCAGCCCATCCAGTCTACCCTGTCATTCGATCACGGCTGATCAATCTTTTCTTTTCAACCCCATTCTCCTGCCTTCTCCACATAATGGTTGATACCCGTACTAGAATCTATCTATCTCTGCCTTAAAATTATCAGTTGACTTGGCCTTCACAGCCGGCTGTGGCAATGAATTCCACAGATTCACAACCCTCTGACTACAGAAATTCATCCTCACCTCCTTTCTAAAGGTACATCCTTTTTTTCCGAGACTGTGCCCTCTGGTCCTAGACTCTCCCACTAGTGAAACATCCTCTCCAAGTCCACTCTATCCAAGCCTTTCACTATTCAACAAGTTTCAATGAGGTCCCCCTCATCCTTCTAAACTCCAGCGAGTACAGGCCCAGTGCCGTTAAATGTTCATCATATGTTAACCTGCTCATCCCCGTGTCCATTCTTGTAAACCTCCTCTGGACCCTCTCCAACAGTAATTCCTTGTTTCTACAACTTCCCAAGAGTTTGTTATCTGGTACAATTAAAATTTCTGCATTGTCATTCCTCTGTAATGCCTGTTTCAAATTTAGCCTGTGGATTGAAAGACTCAGCAGGCCAGGCCCTATCTGTGTGGAAAGAACCAGGTTTCCTCGGATGTTGTCTGAACCACTGACTGATTCCAGCATTTTCTGTTCCTGTGGATTTCCAGCATCTGCATTATGTTGCTGTTTTCATTCCCTGGTAGTGTGAATGTTGGGAGTTGAGGGCTCATCCCTGCTGAGGCCAGTGGTGATTCAAGATGAAATCTCTATCATTGCTGTAGAAACACAGCACTGGTCTAGATCAGACCCACTGTGTCACAATTATGGGCCATTGCCTGAATCTTGCATCAGGGATGCTGATTAATCTTTCTCATCAAACCTATGCCGACTGGTTCTTTATTCCCCTACTCTGTGTAAAATACTCTGCATTCATCCGATCTATGCCTCTCATGATCTGCTGCCTGAATTAATCAAATCATGTCTGAATACAGAAGGTATCTTTTAAATTCTTCATCAGAATCAGCCAGCAACACGAAACAGAGCCTGAAACATAGAAAATAGGTGCAGGAGTAGGCCATTCGGCCCTTCGAGCCCGCACCGCCATTCAATATGATCATGGCTGATCATCCAACTCAGTATCCTGTACCTGCCTTCTCTCCATCCCTTTAGCCACAAGGGCCACATCTAACTCCCTCTTAAATATAGCCAATGGCCTCAACTACCTTCTGTGGCAGAGAATTCCACAGATTCACCACTCTCTGTGTGAAAAATGTTTTTCTCATCTCGGTCCTAAATGATTTCCCCCTTATCCTTAAACTGTCAAGTCAAGTCACATTTATTTATATAGCACATTTAAAAAACAACTCTCGTTGGCCAAAGTGCTTTACATTTGTTATAAGAATAGTACAACAAAACAGACTACATACATATATACATGTAGCCCTCACTCAGAGGATGTCAGGAAAGGCTTGGGAGTATAGATAAGTCTTTAGTCTTGACTTAAAAGAGTCGATGGAGGGGGTTGTTCGTTCTGATGGGACGGGGGATGCTGTTCCACAGTCTAGAGGCTGCAACCGCAAAGGTGCGGTCGCCCTGAGCTTATGCCTAGACCGTGGGATATTCAGCAGCCCCAAGTCGGCCGATCTGAGGGACCTGGAGGTGGAGTGGTGGGTGAGAAGACTTTTTTTGTAGGAGGGGGCATTGAGGGCTTTGTAGACATGGAGGAGTATTTTGAAGTTTATACGGAACCGCACAGGAAGCCAGTGGAGAGAGGCCAGGATCGGGGTGATGTGGTCCCTTTTTCCGGTGCCCGTCAGGAGTCTCGCTGCGGAGTTTTGGACCAGTTGCAGGCAACTGTGACCCCTTGTTCTGGACTTCCCCAACATCAGGAACAACCTTCCTGCATCTAGCCTGTCCAACCCCTTAAGAATTTTGTAAGTTTCTATAAGATCCCCCCTCAATCTTCTAAGTGAGGGCCTGAGTTGCATCAGCAGATTGTCTGGACTCCAGTTCATTCACAGCCTTCATGACCATGAAGAGGTACTTGAGGGCCTGAGCTACAGAGGGATGTGATGTTATATTGTACAAGACGTTGGTCATTTGCAGCATCATGTACATTTTTGGTCATTAAGCTGGAAAGTGCAGAAAAGATTTACAAGGATGTAGCCGGGGCTTGGGGGCCTGAGCTACAGGGAGAGGTTGAACAGGCCAGGACTTTAATCCTTGGAGTGCAGTCTCTTGCCCAGAGTTGGGGAATCGAGGACAAGGACATAGGTTGAAGGTGAAGGGGAAAAGATTTAATTGGAATCTGAGGGGTAACTTTTTCCACACAAAGGGTGGTGGGTGTATGGAACAAGCTGCCACAGGAGGTAGTTGAGGCTGGGACTATCCCAACGTTGAAGAAACATTTAGATACGTACATGGAAAGACAATAGACAATAGGTGCAGGAGGAGGCCATTCGGCCCTTCGAGCCAGCACAGCCATTCAATATGATTATGGCTGATCATCCCCAATCAGTACCCCATTCCTGCCTTCTCCCCATATCCCCTGACTCCGCTATTTTTAAGTGCTCTATCTAGCTCTCTCTTGAAAGTATCCAGAGAACCCGCCTCCACTGCCCTCTGAGGCAGAGAATTCCACAGACTCACCACTGTCTGTGAGAAAAAGTGTTTCCTCGCCTCCGTTCTAAATGGCTTGCTCCTTATTCTTAAACTGTGGCTCCTGGTTCTGGACAGGTTTGGAGGGATATGGACAAAGTGCAGGCAGGTGGGACTAGTGTAGCTGGGACATGCTGGTCGGTAACAAGTTGATTGTTGGCCTTTGATGGATGTACGTAGAACATCACAGTACGGAGACAGGCTGAAGTTAGACACAATAAAGCTGGAGTAACCCAGGCAGCATCTCTGGAGAGAAGGAATGGGTGACGTTTCGGGTCGAGACCTTTCTGATGAGTCAGGGGAAAGGGAAACGAGAGATATAGACGATGATGTAGAGAGATATAGAACAACAAATGAAACATATGCAATGGAGTAACAATGGTAACAGGCCATTGTTAGCTGTTTGTTGGGTGAAAATACGAAGTTGGTATGACTTGGGTGGGGTAGGGATAGAGAGCGAGGGAATGCCGGGGTTATTCGATGGGTCTTGACCCAAAATGTCACCTATTTCTTTTCTCCAGAGATGCTGCCTGTCCTGTGGAGTCACTCCAGCTTTTTGTGTCTCTCTTCGGTTTAAACCAGCATCTGCAGTTACTTCCTACACAACAGGCCCTTCAGCCCACAATGTCTGTGCTGAACATGTTGCCAAGACCATCTCTTATCCACCTAAACAGAGGCCATTTACATCCGTTCCCTGCATATCCTTTTACAGTCATAAATGTTCAGTTTAGTTTATTGTCCCGTGTACCGAGGTACAATGAAAAGCTTTTGTTGTGTGCTAATCAGTCAGCAGAAAGACAATACATCATTACAATTGAGCCATCCACAATGTACAGATACATGATAAGGGGAACAATGTGAATAACGTTTAGTGCAAGATAAGGCCAGTAAAATCCGATCAAAGATAGTCTGAGGGTCTCCAATGAGGTTGGTGGTAGTTCAGGACTACTCTCTAGTTGTGGTAGGATGGTTCAGTTTCCTGATAACAGCTGGGAAGAAACTGAGCCTGAATCTGGAGATGTGCGTTTTCACACTTCTGTACCTTTTGCCCGATGGGAGAGGGAGTGGCCGGGGTGCGACTAGTCCTTGATGATGCTGCTGGCCTTGCCTTGCCTTGAATGGAGTCAATGGAATGAAGGTTGGTTTGATTGATGGGCTGGTCTGCGTCCAAAACTCTCTGGAGTTTATTGCCGTCTTGGATGGAGCTACCATCGTCCCACGTGCCCACACCGACCAACCTACCCCATCCACGCCAGTCCCACCTGCCTGTGTTGGCCCATATCCCTCTAAACCTGCCCTATCCATGTACCCATCTAAATGTTTCTTAAACGTTCAACGTTGCAATGTTTTTCCTTATCCGAACATCTCTTAAACCCCACTATCATATCTGATTGTATCACCTCTCCCGGCTGTGTGTGCCTGGCACTGACCACCCTCAGTGTGAGCAGTGTTGTCAGTCATTTGCATTTCAGCTGGCACTAATATCTATTTATTATGGGGTGTTGGACAAATGGGCTCTTGTGCTGAGTGTGTAGGAAGGAACTGTAGATGCTGGTTTACACCGAATATAGACTCACAATGACGGAGTAACTCAGTGGGACAGGCAGCATCTCTGGAGAGAAGGAATGGGTGATGTCTCATTTTGAGACCCTTCCTCAGACTGAGTCAGGGAAGAGGGAAACTGGAGATAGGGTAAGATGTGAAAGGACAGATCAAAGCAGATGTGGATAAGGAGAATGATTCATTGTTAGCTGAAGGGAAGGTGATGAGGCAGATAATCAGTAATATTGATCAGAAGGACAGTGAAACTCATCGAACTCGGGAGGGGAGGGGATGGAGAGAGAGGGAAAGCAAAGGTTACTTGAAGTTAGAGATGTCAATGTTCATACCGCTGGGGTGTAAGCTGCCCAAGCGAAATATGAGGTGCAGTTCCTCCAATTTGCACTGGGCCTCACTCTGACAGTGGAGGAGGCCCAGGACAGAAAGGTCAGTGTGGGAATGGGAGTTAAAGTGTTTGGCAACTGGGAGATCAGGTAGGCCGAGGCGGACTGAGCTGTGTGATAGCTGGTGACCAGTGGAGCCAGATGATCCGTAGGCCCAGTTACTATGGTTCTAACAACATATAGAACAGTAGAGGGACAGGCCCTTCGGCCCGCAGTGTTTGTGCTGATCGTGATGCCAAGTTGGTGGATCGACACTGATCCTCCTCCATACCACCGTTCACTGTGACTGGAGCCCTTGTTGCTTCACAGTCATTGTACCGCAGATTACTGGACACTTGGGGAAAGTGGGCAGACCCACTGTGGGCGGCACGGTGGCACAGTGGTAGAGTCACTGCCTCACAGCGCTTGCAGTGCCGGAGACCCGGGTTCGATCCCGACTACGGGTGCTGTCTGTACGGAGTTTGTACGTTCTCCCTGTGAGCTGCGTGGGTTTTCTCCGAGATCTTCGGTTTCCTCCCACACTCCAAAGACGTACAGGTTTGTAGGTAAATTGGCTTGGTGGGCAGTGTTAATGTGCGGGGATCGCAGGTCGGCGTGGACTCGATGGGCTGAAGGGTCAGTTTCCAGCCTCGCTCCGTTGATCCGAGGCCCATTAACCATGCTGTAGAGACGTGATGTAAAAGGGAGATTTGTATCTGTAGTGAAGTAACGCCTTTCTCCGCCAGGTGTGGTGAGTCTCCACGATGGTGGCCATCTCGCTGAAGATCTGCGTCCGCCAGTGCAATGTCATCAAGACCATGCAGTTCGAGCCGTCCACAATGGTGTACGACGCATGCCGCATCATCCGCGAGCGCGTACAAGAGGCACAAACCGGGCAAGGTCAGGCCACGGGGACCGGGTACGGGTGGGGGGGGGGCAGTAGCGGAGGGAGGAAGGGAGGGGCGGGGAGGAGAGCAGGATGGGGATGGAGGTGAAGGGGCAGGGGATGGATAGATTCTTGATTAGTACGGGTGTCAGGAGTTATGGGGAGAAGGCAGGAGAATGGGAGAGTTAGATCAGCCTTGATTGAATGGCAGAGTAGGCTTGATGGGCCGAATGGCCTAATTCTGCTCCTATCACTGATGACATGAGAGAGGGGGACAAGCGGGGGATGGGGAGAGAGGAGCTGGGGACGGGATGGAAAGGGTGGGGAGGGAGGGGGAGAGGGGGACAAGCGGGGGATGGGGATGGAGGTGAGGGGTGGGGAGAGGGTGGAGCAGGCACGTTGCAACATTTTGCAATGAGCCGTGTGTAATGAGAGGAACGGGCAAGGTGACGTGTCCTCCACCGCGTGCACACACGTGTCCATACGTGCACACGGACTGACCAACTGACCTGCAGCTTCTCTTCCCTCCTGCCTCCAGCCTCCGACTACGGCTTGTTCCTGTCGGATGAGGATCCCAGGAAGGGGATTTGGCTGGAATCCGGCCGCACCTTGGACTACTACATGCTCCGCAATGGGGTAAGTCTCACCCCAACAGGGGTAAGTATGGTACACGGGGTAAACACGTACACGGGGTAAACTAGTACACGGGGTAAACACATACACGGGGTAAACACGTACACGGGGTAAACAGGTACATGGGGTAAACATGTACACGGGGTAAACACGTACACGGGGTAAACACATACACGGGGTAAACACGTACATGGGGTAAACAAGTACACGGGGTAAACACGTACATGGGGTAAACACGTACACGGGGTAAACAGGTACATGGGGTAAACATGTACACGGGGTAAACACGTACACGGGGTAAACATGTACACGGGGTAAACACGTACACGGGGTAAACATGTACACGGGGTAAACATGTACACGGGGTAAACACGTACACGGGGTAAACATGTACACGGGGTAAACATGTACACGGGCTAAACATGTACTCGAGGTAAACACATACACGGGGTAAACACGTACACGGGGTAAACATGTACTCGAGGTAAACACATACACGGGGTAAACACGTACACGGGGTAAACACGTACACGGGGTAAACACGTACACGGGGTAAACATGTACACGGGGTAAACACGGTACACGGGGTAAACACGTACACGGGGTAAACATGTACACGGGGTAAACACGGTACACGGGGTAAACATGTACACGGGGTAAACACGTACACGGGGTAAACACGTACACGGGGTAAACATGTACTCGAGGTAAACACATACACGGGGTAAACATGTACACGGGGTAAACACGTACACGGGGTAAACACGTACACGGGGTAAACATGTACACGGGGTAAACACGGTACACGGGGTAAACATGTACACGGGGTAAACACGGTACACGGGGTAAACACGTACACGGGGTAAACACGTACACGGGGTAAACACGTACACGGGGTAAACATGTACACGGGGTAAACATGTACACGGGGTAAACATGTACACGGGGTAAACATGTACACGGGGTAAACATGTACACGGGGTAAACACGTACACGGGGTAAACACGTACACGGGGTAAACATGTACACGGGGTAAACATGTACACGGGGTAAACACGTACACGGGGTAAACACGTACACGGGGTAAACATGTACACGGGGTAAACACGTACACGGGGTAAACACGTACACGGGGTAAACACGTACACGGGGTAAACATGTACACGGGGTAAACATGTACATGGGGTAAACATGGAGGGGGCTGGGATGATGAAATGTGTGGGAAGGAACTGCAGATGCTGGTTTAAACTGAGGATAGGCACAAAAACACCAGAACGGGGAAAAACACTAACCAGTCTCTAGATAACAGTGAGGATAGACACAAAGTGCTGGAGTAAATCGGCGGGTCGGGCAGCATCTCTGGGGAAAAGGAATAGGCGACGTTTCAGATCAAGACCCTTCCTCAACCCCAAACATCGCCTATTCCTTTTCTCCAGAGATGCTGTCCGGCCCGCTGAGTAACTCCAGCACTTTGTGTCTATCTTGGGTTAGTGTGACCCTGGCTCCACGTGTACAGAATCATCGATGCGGGGTCTGCTTTGTTCTGCATCTTCCTATAACCAGTGTCCACCTCCATGACTCTCAGTCTGAAGAAGGTTCTCGACCCGAGAAGTTGCCTATTCCTTTTCACCAGAGATGCTGCCTGACCTGCTGATTAGTCACCCCATTCACTAGCACTATCCTTTTCACTATTTACAAATTTTTTCTGTTCCGTAGCTAATTAACCCACAAACCTGCACCTTTACAGTGTGGGAGGAAACTGGAGCACTTGGTGGAAAACCACGCGGTCACGGGGAGAACGTACAAACTCTGTACAGACAGCACCCATTGTCAGGATCAAACCCGGGTCTGGCGCACTAAAGGGCCTGTCCCACCAGCATGCGCCTGCATGCGGCAAGCGTGACCTAACGTGGTCGCTTGAGCCGTAAGGCCTCGCGGGGCCGGTCCCACCGATCATGCGCGAACTTCCCGCGGACTTCGCTCGAACTTCACGTCACTCCCTCGACCTCCGCGCGGCCCCCGCTTCCAGTTTAGTCACACTTGCTGCATGCACCGTACGTCATGCGTGAACTTCCCGCGGACTTCGCTCGAACTTCACGTCACTCCCTCGACCTCCGCGCGGCCCCCGCTTCCGGTTTAGTCGCGCTTGCCGCATGCAGGTCGCATGCTCGTGGAACAGGCCCTTAAGTCAGCAACTCTACCGCTGTGCCACCCTGTTTTACTGTTCCATGTTCTGTGGTTAACATGGAACATTACACTGACAGGGCTCAGGTGTGGTTTTGTGGAATGTATTTCTGGTTTACTGTAGTATGGGGATGAAATCTATATTCAGCTGTTCATCCTTGTGTGAACCTTCTACTTTGTCTAGAGTCATACAGTGAGAAAAAAAAAAAACGCCCTTTGGCCCAACTTGCCCGCACTGACCAACATGTCCCATCTACACTAGTCCCACCTGCCTGTGTTTGGCCCATATCCCTCTAAAGCTGTCCTATCCATGTACCTGTCCAAATGTTTCTTAAACGTTGAGATAGTACCTGCCTCAACTACCTCCTCTGACAGCTCATTCCATACAGCCACCACCCTCTGTGTGAAAAAGTTACTGACCTCTCAGGTTCCTATCAAATCTTTCCCCCTTCACATTAAACCTAGGTCCTCTGGTCCTCGATTCCCCGACTCTGGACAAAAGACTCTGTGTCTACCCGATCTATTCCTCTCATGATTTTGTACACCTCTATAAGATCGCCCCTCATCCTCTTGTGCTCCATGGAATAGAGACCCTGCCTGCTCAACCTCTCCCGATAGATCAGGCCCTCGAGTTCTGGCAACATCATCGTAAATCTTCTCTGCACCCTTTCCAGCTTGACAACATCTTTCCATGGTGCCCGGAACTGAAGACAATACTCTAAATGTGGCCTCACCCACGTCTATTGCAACTGCAACATGACCTCCCAACGTCTATACTCAACATGGTTCTCCTTGGTCAAGTTGACTAGACTTGGCTCCTCGCTTCATCAGAATATGTCAGTCTCCCTAACCAGAAGAAGGAAGGAAAGACAAAGAGAGTGACAGAGTGTGATAGGATTATTGAGCTTCTCTAAAGGCTTTTCACTCCACGAGACCAAAAACGAAACTGAACTGACTTAAAGATCATGAGTGATAGGAGCAGAATTAGGCCATTCGGCCCATCAAGTCTACTCCGCCATTCAATCATGGCTAATCTATCTCTCCCTCCTAACCCCATTCTCCTGCCTTCTCCCCATAACCTCTGACACCCGTACTAATCAAGAAACTATCTGTCTCTGTCTTAAATATATCCACTGACTTGGCCTCCAGGCTTCATAAGAAGCAAATGTGCCCCTGATGAGAACATGACATTAAATCCAGTAAATCTTTCCTTATTTTGTACATTGGTTTATTTTGGAAAATTAAACCATTGCGTAGGGGTTGGTGAGATAGTCGATGCAATGTGGAGAATGTTCGAAGCACTCGGCAACCAGGCTGCATTACTGGGGAAGGAACAAGGTCACTTTTCAGGTCAATAACCTTCCATCCTTCCCGAAACCGCTGATATTCGGGGAAGGGCCAATGTAGATTGCAAAGTGCCAAATGTAACTCTGCTATTCAAAAGGAATGGAGAGAAAGCAGGACATTACAGGGCAGTTAGCTTATGATGTGTCATTTGGAGAATGTAGTAAATTTGTAAAGATATTGTGGCACAGGTAATATTCATCAGGCAGAATGGACATGATTTTGAGAAAGGAACATCATGTTTGGCCAATAGATTGGCGTTGTTTGAAGAAACAATCTACTGTGGATGCTGGGGAATCAGTGGATGTTTTCAAGATGTATGTTAGGATCGGTTTGCACACAAGGATCTCCCCCAGATGTCTTTAGCACCACTTTGCATACCACCTGATGCCTGGGTTCGATCCTGACTATGGGTGTTGTCTGTACGGAGTTTCTACGTTCTCCCCGTGACCTGTGTGGGTTTTCTCTGGGTGCTCTGGATTCCTCCCACACTCCAAAGATGCACAGGTTTGGTATTATTGTAAATTGTCCCCAGTGTGTGTGGGATAGTGTTAATATGCAGGTTGCTAAAAATACTTGTTATTTTGACCAGCCTGGCGTGTGGCAGTTCAGTGCCATCACAGAGAGAGGAGCCTGGCCAAGTGGGAACAACCTCCTTCACAACAGTTCTGTGCAGATTCAAGTGCAGCTTTCAGAAGCCAGCGGGTGATCACAGTGTAGCAGTCACTGGACACCAGCAGCGACAGGCTTTACACAGGGTGGCACGGTGGCACAGTGGTAGAGTTGCTGCCTTACAGCACTTACAGCGCCAGAGACCCGGGTTCGATCCTGACTATGGGTGCTGTCTGTACAGATTGCTGGTCGGCGTGGACTTGGTGGGCCAAAGCAGAGCTGCCAAGTAGTACGTATTTTCCGTATTTTGTAGGGAAATGCAATAAGAATACAGATGTACGGATTTGCTTTGTAAAATACGGATTTATAAAAAATCAGCCCGACTTCTTGTTTCATCTTGCTATTTGAAAAATGCAAGGATATAAAAAGTCATACTGTAACTCTAAAAACTATAGCCGATTAAATCTATTAGTATTTTAAATTTCAAGTTCTGGATGATTATTTTTGTAAGCTTTGATCTGCCTGCCCACTACAGATTTAAACAGCGCTGTCAGTTTAGTGCTATGGGTTCTAATTATAGAACTACCAACTGGAGCGCTATTGGCTTTACACATAGTGCTATGGCCACAGCGCTATGGGTCACAGACTGTTCGGGGGGGGAGAAGGAGAGAGGGAGGGAATAAGAGGGGGAGGGAGAAAAAAAGGAAGTAGAGAGGGAGGAAGAGAGGGAGGGAAAGGGGGAGGGAGAGAGGGAGGGAGGGAGGGGGAAGGAGGTAAGAAAGGAATGAGGGAGAGAGAGTGAGGGAAGGAGAGGGAGGCTTCCAAAATGGCTTCTACCTCATCAACTGGTGCTAAAAGCAGGAAGCAGCCGTTCAAACAGAAGTATATAAAGAGATGGCAATGAATGCACTGTCAGGTAAGGTGCGTAGAAGACATATCAATTGGCAGCAAAGTTATGCATTCTTGTACTCTTACATGGGTATGACCGCACATAAAAAAGAAAAAAAATTTCAACAAAATGGTACCGTGTAATAATACTGATTTCCTCAGCAAAATACTGATTTTCAGGTACTAGAATATTGAAATGCTCTGACAAAACTTGGCAGCTCTGCCGAAAGGCCTGTTTGTGTGCTGTATTTCTAAACGAAACTAAACTAAATGTACAGTGTCCTGAGGAAGCCAGCTTGTTGCCGTGAGAGACCTGTCACATAACGGGCCGTGTGCTCTCCCCTGCAGGATGTTCTGGAGTACAAGAAGAAGCAAAGGCCACAGAAGGTGCGGATGCTGGATGGAGCTGTGAAGACAGTCATGATTGATGACTCCAAAACTGTTGGTGAACTTCTGGTACCTATCTGCAGCAGGATAGGTCAGTACCTCACCGGTTCACCACCACCCAAAGGCCGCTAACGGATGGAGCGGGTTTGAGTTTGTTACTTCAATGGCGATGTGTTCATGTGCTGGCAGTCCCATCATTCCCTTCCATTCCCCCCACATTCAAATGGCCAACCAGCTGTGTAAAAGCGTAAAGACTGTCACAATACAATTGTGAGAGGAATAGATCATGTAGACACACAGAGTCTCTTGCCCAGAGTAGGGGAATCGAGGACCAGAGGACATAGCTTTAAGGCAAAGGGGATAGATTTAATAGGAATCTGAGGGGTAACTTTTTCACACAAAGGGTGGTGGGTGCATGGAACAAGCTGCCAGAGGAGGTAGTTGAGGCTGGGACTATCCCAACATTTAAGAAACAGTTAGACAGGGACATGGATAGGACAAGTGTGGAGGGATATGGACCAAGCGCAGGCAGGTGGGACGAGTGTAGCTGGGACATGTTGGCAGTGTGGGCAAGTTGGGCCGAAGGGTCTATTTCCGTGCTGTATCACTCTATGACTCGATGTCCTTACACAAACATGCTGATCACACTGTGCCCATCACTCCAGGTGCTGTCTCACCAGTCCTGGGAAGTTATATCAACCCTGCCTTAGCTTCCCTCTGCCATCCACCAAGGCCAGCGTTGCGTTAGGCTTCCTGATTCCTAACTAAACGGTGCCTCAAGCAACTCAGTTATCAGACAACTATTGTTCCCAAAGCCCACTGCCCCCAACTCCTCCACAATGATTCCTTTTTTCTTTCCACCCTTTCCCCTCTGCAGTGAAGAACAGATTTGTCTTGTCATCATTCTGATTCTGATTCAGACACAGGGTCTCTGACCATCACGTGTCGGCTGTTTAGTTTAGTTGAGTTGAGTTTAGAGATACAGCACGGAAACAGGCCCTTCGGACCTCAGAGTCCGCGCTGACCAGCGACCCCCACACATTTACACTATCCTACACACACCAGGGACAACTTTACATTTTATACCAAGCCAATTAACCAACAAACCTGCACGTCTTTGGAGTGTAGGAGGAAACCGGAAATCTCGGAGAAAACGCACGCAGGTCACAGGGAGAGCGTACAAACTCCGTACAGACAGCACCTGTAGTCAGGATCGAACCCGGGTCTCCGGCGCTGAAAGGCAGCAACTCTACTGCTGCGCCACCGTGCCGCACCCTGTCTGTGTACCTCCACATATGCCATGTGACCCGCTGTGATTTCAGCCCGTTCTTGTGATGAACGGTTCTATGTTCTATCCCAGCTCAGACATGTGTGGTCTCACAGTCTAGCTCTCTCTATGTGCTGCTCTCTCTCTCTGGAGAGAGAGAGAGCAGAGAGAGAAGAGAGTAGAGGGAGAGAGAGAAGAGAGAGAGGGAGAGAGAGAGAGAGCTAGAGATGAGAGAGAGGAAGCGAGAGGATGAGAGAGAGCGAGGAGGAGAGAGAGAGAGAGAGAGAGAGAGAGAGAGAGAGAGATAGAGAGAGAGAGTACAAGAGATGAGATAGAAAATACAATACTCCCCCCGCTCTCCCCCCCTCTCTACCAACTCTCTCCCACCTCTCTCCCCACTCTCTACCCCTCTCTCCCCCCTCCTCTCTCCCCTCTCTCTCCCTCTCTCCCCTCTCCCTCGCTCCTCACCCTCTGCTTTTCGTCGTGTCACTGGCTCATTGTGTTGCCTCCATTTCAGGTATCACCAATTATGAAGAATACTCTTTGATCCAAGATATAATTGAAGAGAAAAAAGATGAAGGAACTGGTACACTGAAGAAGGACCGGACCTTGTTGCGGGATGAACGCAAGATGGAGAAGCTGAAGGCAAAGCTCCACACAGATGATGAGCGTAAGCTGCCGTTAGTTCACGGGATATTTGGGGGTCAGTGTTGGGCCCATATCCCTGGGTCAGTGTTGGGCCCATATCCCTGGGTCAGTGTTGGGCCCATATCCCTGGGTCAGTGTTGGGCCCATATCCCTGGGTCAGTGTTGGGCCCATATCCCTGGGTCAGTGTTGGGCCCATATCCCTGGGTCAGTGTTGGGCCCATATCCATGGGTCAGTGTTGGGGCCCATATCCCTGGGTCAGTGTTGGGGCCCATATCCCTGGGTCAGTGTTGGGCCCATATCCCTGGGTCAGTGTTGGGCCCATATCCCTGGGTCAGTGTTGGGCCCATATCCCTGGGTCAGTGTTGGGCCCATATCCCTGGGTCAGTGTTGGGCTCATATCCCTGGGTCAGTGTTGGGCCCATATCCCTGGGTCAGTGTTGGGCCCATATCCCTGGGTCAGTGTTGGGCCCATATACCTGGGTCAGTGTTGGGCCCATATCCCTGGGTCAGTGTTGGGCCCATATCCCTGGGTCAGTGTTGGGCCCATATCCCTGGGTCAGTGTTGGGCCCATATCCCTGGGTCAGTGTTGGGCCCATATCCCTGGGTCAGTGTTGGGCCCATATCCCTGGGTCAGTGTTCGGCCCCAGCACTACCATGCTCGAATGACCATAAACCAATATCTTTACTCAGGAGGTGGGTGTACGGAACGAGCTCCATACAGAGGAGGTAGTTGAGACAAGGACTGTCACAACTTTTAAGAAACATTTAGACAGGTACATGTACAGGACAGGTTTAGAAGGATATGGGCCCAAAGCAGGCAGGTGGGACTAGTGTAGATGGGGCATGTTGGTTAGTGTGGGCAAGTTGGGCCGAAGGGCCTGTTTCCATGCTGTAAGACTATGACTCCATAAGATAAAATACTCCAATCAGCTTTACCTTTTGGCTGTCTAGAACTGCGCTGTTTTTGGTGATTGAGCTGCATCCTATGTCTGGGTAGAATAGACTCGATGGGCCAAATGGCCTAATTCTGCTACTGTGCCTTATGGTGTGCATGGGAAGAAGATTGCTCAGCCTGTGTGGGTTTAGATTGTGAAGCCAGTGCTGATGTCCTATCTGGGTTTGGGGTTGGCATTAGTAGCCCCACGGCTCTCTGCTGTTGGGGTCGGTTTAGTGGAGGTGACATTCCAGAAGTGGCAGTGCCCACTGCCAGCTTGAGGGAGAGTTTGAGCAAGGCACCATGGGTTGACAGATCATCATTCCCACTTTCCCACAGGAACTGGGATCGCTTCCAGAAGTTGGAACATAGACCGTGCGGGAGATTCCGGGGAGTGTCCCCACATAGACCTTAATTTTTTAGTTTACTTTAGTGTAGAGATACAGCGCGGAAACAGGCCCTTTGACCCACCCAGTCCGTGCCGACCAGCGATCCCCACACATTCGCAACTATCCTACACACACTAGGGACAATTTACATTTATACCAAGCCAATTAACCTACAAACCTGTACGTCTTTGGAGTGTGGGAGGAGATTTCATTGCAAGGATTCATTGGATAGTGAGGAGTGCTGTCAAAGTAGGTAACAGGATAACCAGCTGTAGAAATGGGCAGGGAAATGGCAGATGGGGATTAAACTGAGCTGGTAAAATGGCAACACAAGCAGATAGTGTGGTAAAGATGGCTGATGCTATGTTTGCATTCATTCCATGGGGCATTGACTAGTAGTGTCAGCAAGTGATGATACAGCTTTATAGGACTTTCATGTGTAGTATTGGAGAATGCTCGGTCACTGTGGGAATGAGTGATAGAGTTCTACACACACGCACATATGTGGGCTGGAGGCATTGGGCATTGAGCCGGTCTGGTGATGATACTGTGCTGAGCTCTGCACCCCACTGCTGCCTCTGTACTCACACACAGGGTTAGGGGGCTGTGGGTACAACAGAGAGGGCACTCCAAGACCACGTGGTGGGCTGACGTGTGATTTCAGAGACTCGGGGGTTAACTGGATCGGTACAGAGGCGGTGAGTGTCGTTGGGGTGTGGCTGCGGTCGGTGGAAGGAAGGCAAGAGCAATGCTGGCATTCATTTGAAGAGGACTAGAACATTGAAGCAAGTACGTAATGCTGAGGGGCTGGTCAGGCCACGTTAGGAATATTGTGCACAGTTTTGGGCACCTCATCTGAGGAAGGATGTGCTGGCATTGGAGAGGGAGCAGAGAATGATCCCAGGTATGAGTGGGTTAATGTATGATGAGTGTTTGACGGCACTGGGCCTGTACTCGCTGGAGTTCAGAAGGACGAGGGGAGACCTCATTAAAACTTACCGAATAGTGAAAGGTCTGGATAGAGTGGATGTGGGAGAGTCTAGGATCAGAGGGCACAGCTTCAGGATAAAAGGCCGCACCTTTAGAATGGAGATGAGGCGGAATTTCTTTATTCAGAGAGTGGTGAATCTGTGGATTTCATTGCCACAGACGGCAGCCGAAACATCGAGTAGTATTTTTAAAGCAGAGATTGACATGGTCATGTGTAGGAAGGAACTGCAGATGCTGGTTTAAATCGACGATAGACACAACAAGCTGGAGTAACTCAGCGGGACAGGTAGTATCTCTGGAGAGAAGGAATGGGTGACGTTTCGGGTCTGAAGAAGGGTCTCTGCCCGAAACGTTACCCATCCTTCTCTCCAGACTTGCTGCCTGTCCCACTGAGTTACTCCAGCTTTTTGTGTCTATCTTTGATATGGTCATGATCAGTATGGGTGTCAGGGGTTATGGGGAGAAGGCAGGAGAATGGGATTGAGAGGGACACAGAAACATAGACAATAGGTGCAGGAGTAGGCCATTTGGCCCTTCAAGCCAGCACCGCCATTCAATGTGATCATGGCTGATCATCCCCAATCAGTACCCCGTTCCTGCCTTCTCCCCATATCCCCTGATTCCGCTATTTATAACTCCACCGCCCTCTGAGGCAGAGAATTCCACAGGCTCACCACACCTGTGAGAAAAAGTGTTTCCTCGTCTCCGTTCTAAATATAACCATATAACAATTACAGCACGGAAACAGGCCATCTCGACCCTTATAGTCCGTGCCGAACACATATTTTCCCCTAGTCTCATATACCTGCGCTCAGACCATAACCCTCCATTCCTTTCCCGTCCATATAACTATCCAATTTATTTTTAAATGATAAAAACGAACCTGCCTCCACCACCTTCACTGGAAGCTCATTCCACACAGCCACCACTCTCTGAGTAAAGAAGTTCCCCCTCATGTTACCCCTAAACATCTGTCCCTTAATTCTCAAGTCATGTCCCCTTGTTTGAATCTTCCCTACTCTCAGTGGGAAAAGCTTTCCACGTCAACTCTGTCTATATCTCTCCAAAGAATAAAGCCCTAACTTGTTCAACCTTTCTCTGTAACTTAGTTGCTGAAACCCAGGCAACATTCTAGTAAATCTCCTCTGTACTCTCTCTATTTTGTTGACATCCTTCCTATAATTAGGCGACCAAAATTGTACACCATACTCCAGAATTGGCCTCACCAATGCCTTGTACAATTTTAACATTACATCCCAACTTCTATACTCAATGCTCTGATTTATAAAGGCCAGCACACCAAAAGCTTTCTTTACCACCCTATCTACATGAGATTCCACTTTCAGGGAACTGTGCACAGTTATTCCCAGATCCATCTGTTCACCTGCATTCTTCAATTTCCTACCATTTACCATGTACGCCCTATTTTGATTTGTCCTGCCAAGATGTAGCATCTCACACTTATCAGCATTAAACTCCATCTGCCATATTTCAGCCCACTCTTCCAACTGGCATAAATCACTCTGTAGACTTTGAAAATCTACTTCATTATCCACAACCCCACCTATCTTAGTATCATCTGCATACTTACTAATCCAATTTACCACACCATCATCCAGATCATTGATGTACATGACAAACAACAGAGGACCCAACACAGATCCCTGTGGCACCCCACTAGTCACTGGCCTCCAACCTGACAAACAACCATCCACCATTACTCTCTGGCATCTCCCATTCAGCCACTGTTGAATCCATCTTGCTACTCCACCATTAATACCCAACAATTGAACCTTCTTAACCAACCTTCCGTGAGGAACCTTGTCAAAGGCCTTACTGGTCCATATATACAACATCCACTGCTTTACCCTCAACAATTTCCCGAGTAACTTCTTCAAAAAATTCAAGAAGATTAGTCAAACATGACCTTCCAGGCACAAATCCATGTTGACTGTTCCTAATCAGACCCTGTTTATCCAGATGCTTATATATATTATCTCTAAGTATCCTTTCCATTAATTTGCCCACCATTGACGTCAAACTAGCAGGTCTATAATTGCTAGGTTTACTCTTAGACCCCTTTTTAAACAATGGAACAACATGCGCAGTACACCAATCCTCCGGCACCATTCCCATTTCTAATGACATTTGAAATATTTCTGTCATAGCCCCTGCTATTTCTACACTAACTTCCCTCAATGTCCTAGGGAATATCCTGTCCGGACCTGGAGACTTATCCACTTTTATATTTCTCAAAAGTGTCAGTACTTCCTCTTCTTTGAATCTCATAGTTTCCATAGCTACTCTACTTGTTTCCCTTACCTCACATAATTCAATATCCTTCTCCTTGGTGAATACCGAAGAAAAGAAATTGTTCAATATCTCCCCCATCTCTTTTGGCTCTGCAGATAGCTGTCCACTCTGACTCTCTAATGGACCAATTTTATCCCTCGTTATCCTTTTGCTATTAATATAGCTGTAGAAACCCTTTGGATTTACTTTCACCTTACTTGCCAAAGCAACCTCATATCTGCTTTTAGCTTTTCTAATTTCTTTCTTAAGATTCTTTTTACATTCTTTATACTCCTCAAGCACCTCATTTACTCCATGCTGCCTATAATTATTGTAGACCTCTCTCTTTTTCCGAACCAAGTGTCCAATTTCCCTTGAAAATCATGGGTCTTTCCAATTTTTACTATTTCCTTTCAACCGAACAGGGACATAAAGATTCTGTACTTAAAATTTCACCTTTAAATGTCCTCCATTTCTCTTCCACATCTTTCCCATAAAACAAACTGTCCCAATTTACTCCTTTTAAATCCTTTCGCATCTCCTCAAAGTTAGCCTTTCTCCAATCAAAAATCTCAACCCTAGGTCCAGTTCTGACCCTCTCCATAATTATATTGAAACTAATGGTATTGTGATCACTGGTCCTGAACTGTTCCCCAACGCATACCTCTGCCACCTGACCCGTCTCATTTCCTAACAGGAGGTCCAGCACCGCCCCTTCTCTAGTAGGTACTTCTATGTATTGCTGCAAAAAACTATCCTGCACACATTTTACAAACTCCAACCCATCCAGCCCATTTACAGAATGTGTTTCCCAGTCTATGTGTGGAAAATTGAAATCTCCCACAATCACTACCTTGTGCTTACTACTAATATCTGCAATCTCCTTACATATTTGCTCTTCCAATTCTCGCTCCCCATTTGGCGGTCTATAATACACCCCTATAAGTGTTGCTACCCCTTTCCCATTTCTCAGTTCCACCCAAATAGTCTCCCTAGACGAGCCCTCTAATCTATCCTGCCAAAGCACTGCTGTAATATCTTCCCTGATAAGCAATGCAACACCTCCACCTCTTGCCCCTCCAATTCTATCACACCTGAAGCAACGAAATCCTGGAATATTTAGTTTCCAATCACAGCCCTCCTGCAACCATGTTTCACTGATCGCCACAACATCATACTTCCAGGTGTCAATCCAGGCTCTAAGTTCATCCACCTTTCTTACAATGCTCCTAGCATTAAAATATACACATTTAAGAAACCCACCATCTCTTATTCTCTGTTTATTTTCTTTTTCTTCTCTCTCCCCTACATTTTGGCTCAGAGTGCTACCATTTTCTGCCTCCTGCCTCACACACTGACTGCTAGCTTTCCCAATTTGAGCCCCTCCCCCCAGCCATACTAGTTTAAAGTCTCCCCAGTAGCCTTTGCAAATCTCCCCGCCAGGATATTGGTCCCCCTCGAGTTCAAGTGCAACTCGTCCTTTCTGTACAGGTCGCACCTTCCCCAAAAGAGGTCCCAATGATCCAGAAACTTAAATCCATACCCACTGCACCAGTCCCTCATCCACTCATTTATCCTCCACCTCGCTCCATTCCTACTCTCACTGTCGCGTGGCAAAGGCAGTAATCCTGAGATTGTTACCTTTGCGGTCCTTCTCCTTAACTCTCTACCTAACTCCCTAAATTCTTCTTTCAGGACCTCTTCTCTTTTTATACCTTTCATAATGGCTTTCTCCTTAAACTGTGGCCCCTGGTTCTGGACTCCCCCAACACCGGAAACATATTTCCTGCCTCTAGCGTGTCCAAGCCCTTAACAATCTTATATGTTTCAATGAGATATCCTTTCATCCTTCTAAACTCCGGAGTGTACATGATTAGCCATGATGGAATGGTGGAGCAGACTCGATGGGCCGAATGGCCTGACACTGCCCCGATGTCTAGTGGGGATTTGGGTATACAGTTTCGGTGTGAGCAGACTCGATGGGCCGAATGGCCTGACTCTGCCCCTATGTCTAGTGGGGGTTTGTGTAAACCGTGTCTGTGTGAGCAGAGGCTGATGTTTCTGTCTCTGACAGTGAACTGGTTAGACCACAGTCGTACATTCCGGGAACAAGGTGTCGATGAAAACGAAACGCTGCTGTTACGAAGGAAGTTCTTCTACTCTGACCAGAACGTGGATTCCCGGGACCCCGTGCAGCTCAACCTCCTCTACGTACAGGTAAAGGGTTCGGGGCAGGTGGTGGGGGAACTGTTTGTGTCCACCTGCTTGCCATAGAATGATACAGCAGGGAAACAGACCCTTCGGCCCAACTTGCCCACACAGGCCTACATGTCCCAGCTACACTAGTCCCACCTGCCTGCGTTCACCCCATATCCCTCCAAACCTGTCCTATCCATGTACCTGTCTAACTGTTTTTTAAATGTTGCGATTGTACCTGCCTCAACTACCTCCTCCAGTAATTTGATCCATATGTGTGAAAAAGTTGCCCCTCAAGTTACTATTAGTCTTCCCCCCCTCTCACCTCAAACCTTTGTCCTCTGGTCCTCGATTCCCCTACTCTGGGCAAGTGACTCTGTGCATCTGCCCGATCTATTCCTCTCATGATTTTGTACACCTCTATAAGATCACCCCTCATCCTCCTGCGCTCCATTGAGTAGTCCGAGCCTGCTCAACCTCTCCCTGTAGCTCAGACCCTCGAGTCCGGGCAACATCCTTGTAAATCTTATCTGCGCCCGTCAAATGCAGCACCTGCCCTACAGGAGTGTCCTGGGCTTCCTGTGTGTTGCTGGGGTATTGGATGGTTTGGGTTGGATCCAGTTTCTGGGCCTCTGGACCAAGGTGCCTTGTTGGGGGAAGCAGAACTTCAGTGAATGCCCCAAGTATTGAAATATGAAGGGTGTGGAAACAGATCTGTTTGTTTTGCCCTCATTGCTCGGTGGCCTGCGAGCTGGGACTGTCTACACCGAGTTTACTATAGTTTAGTTTCGAGATTCGGCCCACCGAGTCCTTGCAAACCAGCGATCCCCGTACACTAACACTATCCTATACACGAGGGACAATTTACAATTTTAACATGCCAATTAATGTTCAAACCTGCACGTCTTTGGAGAGGGTGAGGAAACCGGAGCACCTGGAGAAAACCCACGCGGGCCACGGGGAGAATGTTTAAACTCTGTACAGACAGCACCCATAGTCAGGATTGAACCCAGGTCCCAGGCACTGTAAGGCAGCAACTCTACCGCAGGGCCACCATGTCACCCCCTGCTTCTACAGCATCCTCGAGCAGCTCGGTGCAGGTACAGGCTACCCTCTAAGTGAAAGAGTTGCCCCTGAGCTCCCCTCTTATATCCCCCCCCCTCACCTCCATGCCCCACGTGTAAAGGACTTGGTGACCTCTGGCCTGCCCGAGTGGTCATCACACTCTCCCGTCCCCGTCCCCTCAGCCATTTCTGATCGCGACGTAAACTGGTTCAGGGATTTGTGGATTCATGGATCCAGGCGTGTTATGCAGGCGTGCGTGTCTGTGTATTCACAGATACGTGCATGTTATCTGGCGATACATGGATCGATGCGTGTTCTGTGCCGGTTCACGGATCGATGCGTGTTCTCAGATGATTCATGGGGCCATGCATGTTCTAGTTTTATATATAGACTTACATAGTCATAGAGTGATACAGTGTGGAAACAGGCCTATCGGACCAACTTGCCCACACCGGCCAACAATGTCCCAGCTACACTAGTCCCACCTGCCCGTGCTTGTCCTACATCTCTCCAAATCTGTCCTATCCATGTATCTGTCTAACTGCTTCCTAAATGTTAGTATAGTCTCAGCCTCAACTACCTCCTCTGGCAGCTTGTTCCATACACTCACCACCCTTTGTGTAAAAAAGTTACCCCAGATTCCTATTAAATCATTTCCCCTTCATCTTAAACCTATGTCCTCTGGTCCTCGATTCCCCAACTCTGGGCAAGAGACTCTGTGCATCTATCTGATCGATTCCTCTCACGACCTTATACACCTCCTGCGTTCTAAGGAGTAGAGTCCCAGCCTACTCAACCTCTGCCTATAGCTCGCACCCTCTAGTCCTGGCAGCATCATCTTAAATCTTCTCTGTATTGTTTCCAGCTTGACGACATCATCTCTAAAACAGTGCCCAGAACTGAACACAATACTCTAAATGTGGCCTCACCAACGTCTTATACAACTGCAACCTCCCAACTTCTAAACTTAATACTGTGACTGATGAAGGCCAAAGTGCCAAAAGCCTTTTTGACCACCCGATCTACCTGCGAATCAAAATTAATCTATTCAAATATTATATGAAAAAATAATATTTACAAACCAAACCAGTGGTATCACACCTTCCACCATAATACATAAACAGAACATTATCCAAACAACTTGTCAAGGATGCATTCTACCCCCCGCGGTCCCCAGCGGTCCCGGAAATCCCCCAGGGTGCCCGTGGACATAGTGTAGTCCCTCTCTAACACCACCTGGGCGCGGACGTATGCCCGGAAAAGGGGCAGGCAGCCGGCTCGGGCAGAGCCCTCTTCCGCCTAGTGCCGTGACTCGCGGATGGCCAGCTTGGCCAGGCTCAGGAGCAACCCAATCAGGACATCCTCGGCCCTCTCCCCTACGCTCACGGTGTCCGAAGATGAGGATGGTGGATGAGAAGTACAGCCACAAGGCAAGGAGCAGCCCCTTTAGATAATGGAACAGGGCTGCAACCTCACACACTCCATATATACGTGGTACACAGACTCTTCCAGCCCGCAACAGTGGCAGGCGACTGGCGAGTCTGTGAACCACGAGAGAAACAGGTTGCAAGGGACAGCTCGGTGCAATACCCTCCACCCCAGGTCCCCGATGTAGAGGGGGAGAATCCCTGAGTAGAGGGACCACCACCTCGGTTCTCATAGAGCCTGTGGCCGCTCACGGATTGATACGTGTTCTCTGACGATTCACGGGGCCATGCGTGTTGTGTGATGCTTCACGGATCGGTGCGTGTTGTGTGTGCAGGCTCGGGACGACATCCTGAACGGTTCCCACCCAGTGTCGTTCGACAAGGCCTGTGAGTTTGGGGGAATCCAGGCCCACATCCAGTTCGGGGCCCACGTGGAGCACAAGCACAAGGCCGGCTTCCTCGAGTAGGTGCAGCGGGAGGGGGGGGGGGGGGGGGGGGGGGGGGGGAGGGGGCAGGAGGGGAGGCATGGGGGTGGTGGGTGACCATGGGGGAGGGGGATGGGGGGAGGGGGCAACCGAGGGGGAGGGGCAGGGGGTTGGGGCGACCATGGGGGAGAGAGTAGGGGATGGGGGAGGGGAGGGCATGGTGAGCGTGGCGATGGGGGCGACCATGGGGGGGGGGCGTCATAGTGTGAAGCCGGGCTGGTGAGGGCACAGCTGGTGGTGAAGGGGGTGGGACAGGGGTGGGGTCTGTGTGAGAGTATAGGGGCTAGGGTAGAGTTGGGCTGGGGGGAGAGTGGTGTGGTGCCAAGCCTGGGCCCTCGCCGTCTCTAACAAACCCGCTCGCTCGCTGTGTTCCAGCCTGAAGGAGTTCCTGCCCAAGGAATACATCAAGCAGCGCAACGCAGAGAAGAAGATATTCCAGGTACACAAGCTCCCTCACCCCCACACCCTCACACCCCCTCCCCTTCCCCTCCCTCCCTCCCCCTCCCCCCGCTTCCCCCCTCTCCCCCATCCCCCTCCCCCACCCTCCCTCGCCTTCCCCTCCCCCCCCTCCCCCCCCTTTCCCCTCTCCCCTCCCCCTCCCCCCCCCTCCCCCCCCCCCCCTCTCTCCCTCCCCCCCCACTCCCATGTGCGTGAGTGAGCTCTCACTGTCCTCCCCACATCCCTGTGGCTCGGGTCAGATTGATTCAGGAAGGTGTTCACTGATCTGTTGGCTGCCTCTCCACCGCAGCCTCTGGCCAATTCTCGCCCTGTCCGCTGATCCGTGCCACCTCCACTCTGCCCCACACCTCCTCTGGCAGCTCACTGCACGAGGGTCAGGCACCCCCTGACCCCCTCTCACTCCTCCACCATTCCCCCTCGAAACCCCTCTGACTTCCATCCTGACTTTGGAAGAATTGGTGATGTTTTGGATTGTAACCCTTCCTCAGTCTGAAGAAGGGTCCCTATCCGAAACGCCACCAACCCATTCTCTCCAGAGATGCTGCCTGACCCGCTGAGTTACTCCAGCACTGTGTGTCTGTCTTTGATGGTTCTTTGTGGGAACGAGGGAATGAAGTTTTACAATTTGGTTTCTTCCGTCAGGATCACAAAAACTGCGGGGAGATGACGGAGATTGAAGCCAAAGTGAAGTACGTGAAGTTGGCCCGTTCACTGCGGACCTATGGGGTCTCCTTCTTCCTGGTCAAGGTAGGGGTTCTCCTGGGGGGATGGTGTCCGGTATTGGCGATTGTTCGCTATAACTGAGTAATGGATTATAATGGATAATGGGGGTCGGGGAGGGGGGTCGGGGAGGGGGGGGTCGGGGAGGGGGGGTCGGGGAGGGGGGGTCGGGGAGGGGGTGGGTTGAGGATGGGGGGTTCGAGGAGGGGGGGGTTCGGGGAGGGGAGGTTCGGGGACGGGGGGTCGGGGAGGGGGTGGGTTGAGGAGGGGAGGTTCGAGGGGGGGTTCGGGGAGGGGAGGTTCGGGGAGGGGGGGTTCGGAGAGGGGGTGGGTTGAGGATGGGGGGTCGAGGAAGGGGAGTCGGGGAGGGGGGGTCGGGGAGGGGGTGGGTTGAGGATGGGGGGTTCGAGGGGGGGGTTCGGGGAGGGGGGGTCGGGGAGGGGAGGTTCGGGGAGGGGGGTTCGGGGGGGGGGGGGGTAGTCGGGGGGCATCGGCAGCCTACCCTGCCGGTGGAGGTCAGTAGGTGTGTCCACTATGACTGAAGTCCATGATAAAGAGGTCGGCAACAAGGAGGGTTGACTGTATATCCATCCCTCGTGTCTACATTCAGTGACTGTGTTCCCCCACACAGGGAAGAGGCACTGACTGTGAGCGGTGAGATGTCCCGCTCTGCTGAGACATTCTGGGTCAGGTGCCCTTTCTGAAACTCGGTTCCCTGTTTAGTTTAGGAAGGAACTGCAGATGCTGTTTTAAACCGAAGATAGACTCAAAATGCTGGAGTTACTGGAGTAACAGGCAGCATCTGACGTTTTGGGTCGAGACCTTTCTTCAGACTTTGTCTGAAGTCATCCGTTCCTTCTTACCAGAGATGCTGCCTGTCCAGCTGTGTGTATCCATGTTTAGTTTAGAGATACAACGCGGACATTATCCATTCTGCCCACCGGGTCTGTGCCGACCAGCGATCCCCAGACATAAACACTATCCTACACACACTAGAGACAATTTACAATTATACCAGGCAAATAAATCTACAAACCTGCACGTGTTTGGAGTGTGGGAGGAAACTGGAGATCCCGGAGAAAACCCACGCGGTCACAGGGAGAACGTACAAACTCTATCCAGACAGCACCCGTAGTCAGGATGGAAACCGGGACACTGGCGCTGTGAGGCAGCAACTCTACTGCTGTGCCACCGTGCCACCCGCGGATGGTTGCTGTGAACCCCAGTAGTATCCGGCATCCTCCCAGTGGCTACATCAATGCAGTGGGAGGGTGGATTGTGAGGGAGGGCTTTGGCCAGTTGAGTGTTGCAATGGACATTTACACAGGCAGATTCTAACGTGACCCGTGTTTGATTCTCAGGAGAAGATGAAGGGGAAGAATAAGTTGGTGCCTCGGCTACTGGGCATCACCAAAGACTCTGTGTTGCGAGTGGATGAAAGGACCAAGGATGTGATGCAGGAATGGCCGCTCACCACGGTCAAACGCTGGGCTGCATCGCCAAAGAGCTTCACTCTGGTAAGTCATAGAGTCATAGAGGGATACAGTGTGGAAACAGGCCCTTCGGCCCAACTTGCCCACACCGGCCAACATGCCCCAGCTACACTAGTCCCACGCCTGCATTTGGTCCATATCCCTCCAAACATGTCCCATCCATGTACCTGTCTAACTGTTTCTTAAATGTTGGGATAGTCCCAGCCTCAACGACCTCCTCTGGCAGCTCGTTCCATACACCCACCGCCCATTGTGTGAAAAAGTTACCCCTCAGATTACTATGTTTAGGAAAGAAATGCAGATGCTGGAAAAATCGAAGGTAGACAAAAAACTCAGCGGGCGAGGCAGAATCTATGGAGCGAAGGAATAGGTTACCTATTCCTTCACTCCATAGATGCTGCCTCACCCGCTGAATTTCTCCAGCATTTTGTCTACATCAGATTCCTATTAAATCTTTTCCCCTTGAACCTATGTCCTCTGGGCCTCGATTCCCCCACTCTGGGCACAGACTCTGTGCATCTACCCAATCTATTCCTCTCATGATTTACACCTCTTTAAAATCATCCCTCTTCCTCCTGCACTCCAAGGAACAGAGACCCATCCTACTCAACCTCTCCCTGTAGCTCACACCCTCTAGTCCTGGCGACATCCTCGCAAATCTTCTCTGAACCTTTCAAGCTTGACAACATCTTTCCTATAACATGGTGCCCAGAACTGAACACAATACTCTAAATGTGGCCTCACCAACGTCTTATACAACTGCAGCATGAGTGATAATCGGTGATAAGTTCATAGGAGCAGAATTAGGCCATTCGGCCCATTAAATCTTCTCCGCTATTCAATCATGGCTGATCTATCTTTCCCTCTCAATCCCATTCTCCTGCCTTCTCACCATAACCTCTGACACACGTACTAATCAAAAATCTATCTATATCTGCCTTAAAAATATACAATGACTTAGCCTCCACAGCCTACTGTAGCGAAGAATTCCACAGATTCACCACCCTCTGACTAAAGATCACTGTAAAGCGGAGGATATCGATTCCGGCTTTGAGAGTCTTGGACTTGCAGAGATATTGGCGAGGAGCAGATATTTGTGGCCAAACTTCACCGCGTCACGGAGCTCTGGGTGGGCGGTCTTCAGTAGTTTGGACAGGCACATGGATATGCAGGGCTATAGATCATGGCTGATCTATCTCTGACACTCAACCCCTCTCCTGCCTTCTCCCCATAACTGATCAACAATACACAAAACCTGCTTCAGTTGCGGTTGCAAAAACACCAACTTGTGGAGGAACTGTTTGGGTCAAGCAGCATCTATGGAGGCAGTGAGATACTGTGGGTTGCACCTCGTGTCGGGATGGAGAGTGTAGAAGGGGAGAGGGAGGGGTGAGATGGGAGCTGGCCGGTGAGAGGTGAAGCCATTTGGGGTAGGGGGTGATCGGTAGATGGGAGGACTGGTGAGTGGAGGCGGATAAGAAGAAGAGAAGACATGTGGAGCCGAGGGGAGAGAGGGGAGGGGAGGGTAGGGGAGATACAGAGGCTGCCAGCTGATAAGTGGAGCCAGGTCAGGGAGAGATGGAGCCAGATGGGGTAGTTGAGTTGAGTCGAGTGCAGCGTAGGTTCACGAGGTTAATTCCCGGGATGGCGGGACTAACGCTAACCCTAAAGAATGGAGCAGCTGGGCTTGTATACACTGGAGTTTAGGAGAATGAGAGGAGATCTTATTGAAACATATAAGATTATTAAGGGATTGGACACACTAGAGGCAGGAAACATGTTCCCGATGTTGGGGGAGTCCAGAACATGGGGCCACAGTTTAAGAACAAGGGGTAAACCATTTAGAACGGAGATGAGGAACAATTTTTTTAACCCAGGGAGTTGTGAATCTGTGGAATTCTCTGCCTCAGAGGAGGCCAATTCTCTGGATGCTTTCAAGAGACAGTTAGATACTATTAAAGATAGCGGAATCAGGGGATATGGGGAGAAGGCAGGAACGGGGTACTGATTGGGGATGACCAGCCATGATCACAGTGAATGGCGGTGCTGGCTCGAAGGGCCGAATGGCCTACTCCTGCACCTATTGTCTATTGTCATCATTACCAGCATGGTGATGTAGAGGTACAATGACAACTTGCGTGTAGCAGCATCACAGACACACATACTCCCACAACACACTAAACATATTACACATCAATTATTTGACAGTAACAAAGAAAAAGGCACCACACAATGTCCTTTGATACACCTGGCAGGCCCAGGGATTTTATTCACCTTTATGCACTTTAAGATTCCTATTGAATCTTTCCCACTGCATTCCCCTATACCCTCTTGTCCTCGATTCCCCTACTCTGGGCAAGAGACTGTGGGGAAGTGTTTCAAGTGTGATGTTCTAGGTGGTTAAATACATTGGTGAAGTTTCCGTGTTCTGTTATGTCTCTCAGTTGGAGTGGTGGGGAGGGGCGGGTATGGGCTTGGGACAATCAATGTTTAGTCCACTGGTCTAGACTGGACAAATGTTTGATCCAATCTTTGACCTTCAGTCAGGTGGGCGGCATGATGGCCCAACTGGTCCAGCTACTGACTCACAACACCAGAGACCCAGGTTTGAACCTGACCCTGGGTGTTGTCTGTGTGGAGTTTGCATGTTCTCCCTATGACCATGTGGGTTTTGCTCCGGTTTCCTCCCTCATCCCAAAGATGAATTGCCATGAGTGTGAAGGGAGTGGATGGGAAAGTGGGAGAACATGGAACCCGTGTGAAGGGGTGATTGAAGGTCGGTGTGGACTTGGTGGACCAAAGGTGTGTAGGAATGAACACCAGGTGCTGAAGGTAGACACAAGATGCTGGAGTAACACAGCGGGACAACCAACATCTCTGGAGCGAATCAATGGATGACATTTCAGGTTGAGGTCTGAAGAAGGGTCTCGACCCGAAACAACACCCATCCATTCTCTCCAGAGATGCTACCTGTCCCGCTGAGTTAAGGGGCTGTCCCACTGTACAAGCTAATTCAAGAGTTCTCTCGAGTTTCCCCAGATTCGAACTCGGAGATTTACGGTAACAGCCGCTCGTAGGTACTCGGGGCTCTCGTGGACATTTCTCAACATGTTGAAAAATCTACACGAGTCTTCGCGAGCTTACCGCGTTTCCTGAGTACCTGCCGTTAGCATTACGAGCCGCTAAGATACGTCCCGAGCGCCGACGTACCCGCTACGTACATTCTACGTGCTTCCCACGAGTTTGATTTTTTTTTAAAACTCGGGAGAGCTCTTGAATTAGCTCGTACAGTGGGACAGGCCCTTAACTCTCGCATTCTGTGCCAGCCAGCTTGGTGTTACGGTGTGCTATGGCCAGTGTGGGCGTGGGCAGGTACCGGCAGCCGGTAATGACAGCTGGTAATGGCATCCTGCATGCTGGTGACTGTCCAGGCCAGGTTACAGCCCGCACGTACTGACTGACCACACTGCCTGCTACCATTCTCTCTGCTCTCTGTTGCACCCTAGGACTTTGGAGAGTACCAGGAGAGCTACTACTCAGTGCAGACAACAGAGGGGGAGCAGATCTCCCAGCTCATCGCCGGATACATCGACATCATCCTCAAAAAGGTCAGTGAACGGAAGGAGTCATCGAAGCACCGGTGAGCAGAATAAACGGACAACTCTGGTGCAGGAAGTAATTGCAGGTGCTGATCTACACACACAGAAAGCGGCAGTAACTCAGCGGGACAGGCAGCACCTCTGGAGAGAAGGAAGCGGTGATGTTTCAGGCCTTCCGTCTGTGATGGAGGGTCGAGACCCGAAATATCACCTATGCATGTTCTCCAGAGAGTTATTCCAGTCTATTTGTGTCTATCAATGGAGTCCATGGCTAGAGGGGTCTCGCCCTTCAGCAACTCCCCCCCATCGATGATGCCCCCCCCCCCTCCCCCCCCCGACTCATGGTAACTGCCGGAGCCCTTATTCTGTGCTGATTACATTGGACAATGAGCCAGTGTGAGCACGTTCTAATACTAGTAGGAGGCAAAATGTGAAGAAACCTGTGGGAATCTGCGACATGGCCTCCACTGAGGGTCCGGGCTGCTGTCTCATTAACACCAGTACCGGCCTGGACAGGTACTCTCCCAGCTCTGACCTGGGATTCCAAGTTTGTTCTAGACGTGGACTCCGATACGTCAGCAAGACCAAGCACAGACTAGGCGATCATTTCACCGAACACCTTCACTCAGTCTGCCTCGGCCTACCTGATCTCCCAGTTGCCAAACACTTCAACTCCCCTTCCCGCTCCCACACTGACCTTTCTGTCCTGGGCCTCCTCCACTGTCAGAGTGGGGCCCAGCACAAATTGGAGGAACAGAACCTCATATTTCACTTGGGTAGCTTACACCCCAGCAGTATGAACATTGACTTCTCTAACTTCAACTAACCCTTGCATTCCCTCTCGCTCCATCCCTCCCCCACTCTAGTCATCGTATGAGTTTCACCCTCGCCCTGTTGACCTCCTCTGTCTGTATAACTCCATATCACCTACCCCACAGGCAACAATGGACCATTGTGGGCTCTACATTTCTTTGATTTTCATTTCTTTTTGCTTAACATCCATTAATTTATCCAGGATGCTGTCTATATCTCACATTCCCCTCTCCCCTGTCTCTCAGTCTGAAGAAGGGTTCCGACCCGAAATGTCACCTTTGTTTTCTCCAGTGATGCTGCCTGGCCCTCTGAGTACTCCATCATTGTGTGTCTTTATCAGCGACGGCTTGACTGCCCTCAGTGGATAATTGAAAGCTCAGCCTTGGTGTTCTTTAGAAGCAGGTTCCGTTTGTGAAATCATAGGTGGAGAGGATTTGATGCCTGTGAATGTCTCTCGTGCAATGAACACAGCAATTCCACAGGTCTCACACTGTGTTTCAGTTTAGTTTATTGTCACGTGTACCGAGGTACAGTGAAAAGCTTTTGTTGCGTGCTATCCACTCACTGGAAAGACTATACATGATTACAATCGAGCCGTCCACACTGCACAGATACATGATGAGGGGAATAACGGGATAACGTTTAGTCCAATCAGAGATATGTAGGAAGGAACTGCAGACGCTGGTTTAAACCAAAGATAGACACAAAAAGCTGCAGTAAGTCAGCGGCCCATGCAGCATCTCTGGCGAAAAGGAATGGGTGACGTTTCGGGTCGAAATCTTTCTTCAGGGGCTAAATCAAAGATAGTCCGAGGATCTCCGGTGAGGTACATAGTGGCTGAGGATTGCTCGCTGCGAACTGCTGTAACTTGTAACAAAGTGAGTACTCAGAGTGAGTCCATGGATCTGTCAGACACACAGCCCATTGTGGTCTAACATTGGAGGAAATTAAATCATGAAGTGACTGGAGACAGTAGATGAAGTCACTCTGTTTCAGTGGGTCAGAGGTCGGGAATAAGGGGACATTGTTGTAAAGGTTAAATGTCAGAGGTTTAGCTCAGATACCCGAGCTACTTTTACACAGAGCCATACATTGTGGAAACAGGCCCTTCAGACCAACTTGCCCACACCGACCAACATGTCCCAGCTACACTAGTCACACCTGCCTGTGTTTGGCCCATATCCCTCTAAACCTCTCCTATCCGTGTGCCAGTCTAATTGTTTCTTGAACATTGCTGTAGTCCCAGCCTCAACTACCTCCTCTGACAGCTTGTTCCATACACCCACCCCACTTTGTGTGAAAAAATTACCCCTCCGATTCCTATTAAATCTATCCCCCTTCGCCTTAAACCTATGTCCTCTACCCGATCTATTCCTCTCATGATTTTGTACAACTCGAAAAGGTCACTCCTCATCCTTCAGGTGTAGAATCTTAGTCTGCTCAACCTCTCGCAAGAGCTCACACCCTCAAGTCCTGGCGATATCCTTGTAAATCTTCTCTGAACCCTTTCCAGCTTGACGACATCTTTCCTATAACATCTTATAACGTCTTATACAGCACCGTTGATGCAGTGGGACTGTGCACACACAGCTCGAGCCACGGGACAGCAGTAAACCTAAGCCATCCCTCTGAACCAGAGAGGACCTCAGGTCAGATGAGGGAGGTGGCTGAAGAGAGACGCAGAAACACTGCCATGGCGGGTAGAGCTACTGCCTCATAGCACCAGGAATCCTGGTTCTATCCTGACCTCAGTTGCTGTCTGTATGCAGTTTGCACCTTCTCCCTGTGACCACATCGTTTCTTTCAGTCAAGAGAGAGTTAGATTTAGCTCTTGGGGCTAACGGAATCAAGGGATATAGGGAGAAAGCAGGAACAGGATACTGATTCTGGATGATCAGCCATGATCATATTGAATGGCTCGAAGGGCTGAATGGCCTACTCCTGTACTTATTTTTCTACTTCTATGTTTCTGAACAGGGCAGGTGCATGGGAGTGTTGGGGATAAACCAAGGAGGGATTGTGCCAGAGGGCAGCGGCCAGCATTGTCTCATCTCACTGTGATGTGATGGTAACACAGCCTTGGGCCTAACACAGTCACACAGTGAGAGGCAGCAGCATCCTCTGGCCCGGTGTCCTGCTTCCATGCCCCTGCTGATTTGCTCAATCCTGTTTTTCTTTCTGTTCTGCAGAAACAAAGTAAAGACCGATTTGGGCTGGAAGGAGACGAAGAGTCTACAATGTTGGAAGAATCCGTCTCTCCAAAAAAGTAATAGTTCAGAAATACTAAGCTGATGGCGTGTGTGAGGGAGTGTGTTCATACCACTAGGCGCGGGATCTCATCCAGCCCATTCAGCAGGGCTGGACCCACTCATCGCAATGGCTTCAATGGCATCCTTCCATTTAGTCATGAGGCCATTCGGCCCATCAACTCCATGCCAGCTTGCAGGTGAATTCCAGCAACCCATATGGGATTTTAGAGCTGGCATGGACTCGTTGGATTGAACGGCCTCCCTATATATGAGTAAAATAAAGAGATAATGCCTGGTTGCCCTGTTACTCATTGAAGGATGTGGGGTGGGGAGGGAATCTGTCATTGGTGGGGACACAGAACATGGAACAGGAACAGGTCCTTCAACCCACAATGTTTGTGTTGAAAATGATGCCTAGTTAAACTGATCTCATCTGCCTGTACATGATCCCTATCCCTCTATTCCCTGCACGTCTATGTGCCTGTATAAAAGCCTCTTAAATGCCACCATCGTATCTGCTTCCACCACCACCCCTGGCATTGCGTTCCAGCCTCCACCAGTATTCTGTGTAAAAAAACTTGCCCCACACATCTCCAATAAACTTTCCCCCTCTCACCTTATAGCCCTGCCCTCTAGTGGTGGGCATTTCACTCTCAACCCAATCTATGCCTGTTATCATTTTTATAAACTTCCTTTAAGCCTCCCCTCAACCTCCAATATTCCAGAGAAAACAATCCAAGTCTATTCACCCTCTCCCTGTAGCTGAATCCCTCTAATGCAGGCACCCTCTCCAAAGCACCCACATCCTTCCAGTAATGGGGCGACCAGAACTGTATGCAATACTCCAAATGTGGCCTAACCAAAGTCCCATGGAGCTGCATCCTGACTTGCTGACTTATATTCAATGCCCCAGCAATGAAGGCAAGCATACCATATGCTTCCTTTACCACCCTATCTGCTTGTGCTGCCACCTTCAGTGTCTATGTACCAGGACTCTGACATTCTCTGCCCAGCAATGCTGTTACGGGTCTTGCCATCACCTGTATACTACCCCTTACATTCAACCTGCCAAAGTGCATCAACTCACATTTACTCGGATTAAAGTTGAATCTAAACTAGATTAAAGGACATATTGCCCATTCGTGGGGACATATTCCTCTTTGTCTTGAGAGTAAAGACTTATAACGCTTTGGCACGGTGGTGCAGCGGTAGAGTTGCTGCCACACAGCGCCAAAGACCCGGGTTCGATCCCGACTATGGGGGCTTTCTGTACGGAGTTTGTACATTCTCCCCGTGACCGCGTGGGTTTCTCCGAGATCTTTGGTTTCCTCCCACACTCCAAGGACGTACAGATTTGTAGGTTAGTTGGCTTGGTATAAAATGTATAATTGTGCATAGTGTGTGTAGGATAGTGTTAATGTGTGGGGATCACTGGTCGAAGCGGACTCAGTGGGACTGCTTCCGTGCTGTATCTCTAAACTAAACTAAAATTCTCAGTGTAACCACAAAATAGTGGGTAAAATAGGAATAGGTTGATGCTAGCAGTCTACGAGCAACAAAGGAATAGGTTGATGCTAGCAGTGTATGAGTAACAGGAATAGGTTGATGCTAGCAGTGTATGAGTAACAGAGGAATAGGTTGATGCTAGCAGTGTATGAGTAACAGGAATAGGTTGATGCTAGCAGTGTATGAGTAACAGGAATAGGTTGATGCTAGCAGTGTACGAGTAACGAAGGACTAGGTTGATGCTAGAAGTGTACGAGTAACGAAGGTATAGGTTGATGCTAGCAGTGTATGAGTAACAGGAATAGGTTGATGCTAGCAGTGTATGAGTAACGAAGGAATAGGTTGATGCTAACAGTGTATGAGTAACAGGAATAGGTTGATGCTAGCAGTGTATGAGTAACAGGAATAGGTTGATGCTAGCAGTGTATGAGTAACAGAAATAGGTTGATGCTAGAAGTGTACGAGTAACGAAGGAATAGGTTGATGCTAACAGTGTATGAGTAACAGGAATAGGTTGATGCTAGAAGTGTACGAGTAACAAAGGCATAGGTTGATGCTAGAAGTGTATGAGTAACAAAGGAATAGGTTGATGCTAGAAGTGTATGAGTAACAAAGGAATAGGTTGATGCTAGCAGATGACCCCTGCTGTGCACGAGTAACAATGATCCCAAAGTCCCACAATGATTGTTCTTCAGGTGAGGGCCATACACACCAGGGTAACTCATCGTGCCGTTCCCCCTGCTCCACAGATCGACCATTCTACAGCAGCAGTTCAATAAGACGGGCAAGATCGAGCACGCATCCGTGGCGCTGCCAGCGGTGATGAGGCCCGGCGCGGGGGGGCCAGAGAACTTCAACATGGGCACCATGCCCGCCCCACAGCAGCAGATCCTAAGCGGGCAGATGCACCGGGGCCACATGCCCCCACTGGTAGGATCCGCACTCGGGCAGCATTCAGTTTGAGTTTGAGTCTATTGTTACAGTGAAGACCTTCTCTCATCTCGCTGCACTCAATCCATTTCCCTCCATATGCTTTTAGAGTCATAGATGTTTGGTTTAAGTCAGTATGTTGTCACGTGTACCGAGGTACAGTGAAAAGCTTTTGTTGCGTGCTAACCAGTCAGCGGAGAGATAATACATGATTATAATTGGCCATCCACAGTGTACAGATACTGGATAAATGAAATAACGTTTAGCGCAAGATAAAGCCAGTCAAGCCTGATCATAAATATTCTGAGGGTCTCCAGTGAGGTAGATAGTAGCTCACGGCTGCTTTCTGGTTGTGTCGGATGGTCTTTTGGTTCTGGGAGTCGGAGAAAGGACAAATCTGAGAGAAGTTTAAGGAGATCGTAGTTAATATTGGTGAAGGAGTCGCGATTTAAAAGAGAGGAGTGATTGTAATGTGTGATTGCAGGTCCACGCCCGTGACCCGCACTCAGGGAACCGCTTGGGATGGGGGCCATCTTGGATCATCTGTCCAAATGTAAAGCCGTTACTTCCAGTGTGTTGTTGGGTGTGGTCAGCAGCCGAGGGTTCGTGGCAGACTATGTGTAGAACAACTGGGCAACTGTGCCCTTTCCCCTTTTGGATTTAATTTACATTAACTTACTTGTCATTTGTAGAGTTATTTAACCATTGGTTCATGCATAATTTAAGTTGTTTAATGCATACTTTATGACAACTATTCTAACCGGCTTTGTTAATTTGCTCTGATTGATAGACGTCGGCACAGCAAGCTTTAATGGGAACCATTAACTCCAGCATGCAAGCGGTGCAACAAGCCCAGTCTGACCTCACTGAGATAGACAGCTTGCCCCCGCTGGGACAGGACATGGTGAGTCTCATTCCTCAATCATTTAATAGCATTATTCTCACATAGGTACAGTGTTTTGTTTTGCATACAACATTTGGGGAGACACGGTGGCGCAGCGGTAGAGTTGCTGCCTTACAGCGTCGGAGACCCGGGTTCGATCCCGACTACGGGTGCTGTCTGTGTGGAGTTTGTACGTTCTCCCCGTGACTACGTGGGTTTTCTCCTAGATCTTTGGTTTCCGCCCACACTCCAAAGACGTACAGGTTTGTTGGTTAATTGGCTTGGTAGAAATGAAAAAAATGTCCCTAGTGTGTGTAGGATAGTGTTAGTGTGCGGGGATCGCTGGTCGGCGCGAACCTGGTGGGCCGAAGGGCCTGTTTCTGCGCTGTATCTCTAAACTAAACTGAAGTAAACCCAGTAAAATCGTACAGCAGACCTCACCGAGGCAGTAGCCAAGAGTCGCCATGTTCTGGTGTCAACAAAGTTACAAATGTTCATCGGATAGTCCTATCTATACCATGCCTGCCGCCGCATCTTGTACTAGCGGCCCCTTCATTGGGTCCCCCTTTGTATTAACCCACCCCTCCGCTGGGACCCCCTTAATTTCCGGCGGTCCCTCTGCCAGGTCCCCCTTCATTCTCAGTAGCCGCCCCTCTCCCCGTTCTATCTTGGACGCCATCTTCTCTTTGGGCGGCGCGGGTCCCCCTTCAGTCTCCGCGGCCCCCCAGCCGTGTCCCACTTCATTCTCAGTGGCGCGGAACCCCCTCCACTGTTGGCGCTCCTGCCAATCCCCACACATCCCCAACCTCTCCACGCTCCATCTCTGCTACATTCACCTGTTGGTCTTAGTTATTTCAGTCCTTACTAATGGTCAGGTGAAGCTGCAAAGACCACGTTAGAGTGAGGCTGGGCTCGTCATCGCCCTTCCTGGATCTGGACCTGAGATAACAGCATGGAAACACGCCATTTGCCCCCACCCCACCCTCCCTGGCTGACTTTTGATTACTCCTTCACACTGGTTCCCCCTCACAAGTTCACGTTAGAGGAGTAGAATTAGGCCATTCGGCCCATCGAGTCTACCAGTCAAACATGGCTGATCTCTGCCTCCTAATCCCATTTTCCTGCCTTCTCCCCATAACCCTTGACACCCGTTCTAATCAAGAACTTGTCTATCTCTCCCTTAAAAATATCCACTGACTTCACAATGAGTTCCACAGATTAACTACCCTCTGACTAAATAAATTCCTCCTCACCTCCTTTCTAAAAGAGCGCCCTTTAATTCTGAGGCATTGACCTCTGATCCTCGACTCTCCCACCAGTGGAAACATCCTCTCCACATCCACTCAATCTATGCCTTTCATTATTCTGTAAGTTTCAATGAGGTTCCCCTCCTTCTAAACTCCAGCGAGTAGAGGCCCAGTGCTGTCAAACGCTCATCATATGTTAACCCACTCATTCCTGGGATCATTCTCGTAAACCTCCTCTGGACCCTCTCCAGAGCCAGCACATGCTTCTTCATATATGGGGCCCAAATTTGTTCACAACACTCCAAATGCATCCTGGCCAGCGCCTTATAGAGCCTCATCATTACACACTCAATTAACCTACAATTAACGTACAAGCCTGCACATCTTTGGAGGGAGGGTATGCAAACTCCACGCAGTCAGGACCCGAGGTTAGGATTGAACCCGTGTGTGTGACGCTGTGAGGTGGTGGCTGTACCGGCTGCAGCACTGTGCTGTGTTTCCTCATGCATTGCTCGTTTGGGATTTGATGTCATGGATGTTAATGTCTAGTGTTAACATGGCCTCCTGTACATTAGTGAGTCCAAGAGTAGAGTCGTTTTGTCCAACACTTGCACTCAGTCCACCACGTGCCTCGCTCTGGCTTCCCAATCCGCAACTCTTCAATCCTGACACCCACCTTCTGCTTTTATCCCTGACCTTCGTACCAACCATCTGTCTATCACCCCCCGCCCGCTGGCCTGTGTCGCAAGTCGACAAGGTCTGGTTTGGCTCAGCCACCAAGCACGACACCTGGAGGCTGCAGCGAATCGTCCGATCAGCAGAGAAGGTTGTTGGCTGCAACCTTCCCTCCATTGATGAACTGTACACTGCAAGGGCCAGGAAGCGAGCGGGCAAGATCATCTCTGACCCCTCTCACCCTGGCCACAAACTCTTTGAATCACTTCCCTCTGGAAGGCGACTCCAGATTGTCAAAGCTGCCACAGCCAGACATAGAAACAGTTTTTATCCACGAGTAATTGCTCTACTCAACAGCCAAAAATCTGTAGCCTCCCTTTGATCTGGTATTTTGTTGGTTCACATGCTTGATCAATGGTGTTTTATCATTAATGTTTTATTATTATTAATGTTTCGTGTTTTCTGAGTCATTCGTAACTGTCACTGTATGTCATGTTGTTACTTGTGGGCGGAGCACCAAGGCAAATTCCTTGTATGTGAATACTTAGCCAATAAACGTACTTACGTACTTAGAGGAGTAGAACTAGGCCATTTGGCCATCGAGTCTACTCTGCCATTTAATTATGGCTGATCTCTGCCACCTAATTCCATTTTCCTGCTGTCTCCCCATAACCTTTGACACCTGCTCTAATCAAGATAGGATGTCCACCTATAACCTGTCATGGTCTGAAAAAGGGTCATCGACCCGAAACGCCACCCATTCCTTCTCGAGAGATATGCTGCCTGTCTCGCTGAGTTACTCCAGCTTTGTGTCTATCACCTGCCACACTTTGTCCTGCCACCCCCCCTTGTCCAGCATTATTCTTCCGTAACTATTATCCTAATATGCCCCAAAACAGAACAACAAAATTCCTACTTGCAGCAGCACAACAGATATGTTCACATAATACCCTGTACATCAGGCAGAGAAATAAGTAAACAATAGGCCAGCACGGTGGCGCAGCGGTAGAGTTGCTGCCTCACAGCGCCAGAGACCTGGCTTCGAACCTGACTACAAGTGCTGTCTGCACGGAGTTTGTATGTTCTCCCTGTGACCGCGTGGGTTTTCTCTATGAGTGTCCTGCTTTCCTCCCACACTCCCAAGAAATGCAGGTTTGTAGGTTCATTGGCTTGGTAAAATTGCAAATTGTCCCTAGTGAGTAGGATAGTATTAGTGTAGGGCGATCGCAGGTCAGCACAGACTCAGTGGGCCGAAGGGACTGTTCCTTACTGTATCTCTAAACTAAACTAGTAGTGCAAAAATAACGTGCACAAGTCTATATAGTTTGGAGCCTATTTGGAGGTTGTAATGTTCAATAGCCTGATAGACACGAAAAGCTGGAGTAACTCAGCGGGACAGGCATCATCTCTGGAGAGAAGGCATAGGTGATGTTTTGGGTCGAGACCCTTCTTCGTTCCTTCTCTCCAGAGATGCTGCCTTAGTTACTCCAGTACTTTGTGTCTATCCAGTGTAAACCAACATCTGCAGTTCTTTCATAGAGTCATAGAGTGATACAGTGTGGAAACAGGCCCTTCGACCCAACTTTCCCACACCGGCCAACATGTCCAAGCTGCAGTAGTCCCACCTGCCCGCGTTTGAACCATATCCCTCTAAATCTCTCCTCTCCATGTACCTGTCCAACTGTTTCTTAAATGTTGGGATAGTCCCAGCCTCAACTATCTCCTCTGGCAGCTCGTTCCATACACCCACCAACCTTTGTGTGAAAAAGTTACTGCTTAGATTCCTATTATATCTTTTCCCCTTCACCTTAAACCTATGTCCTCTGGTCCTCAATTCCCCTACTCTGAGCAAGATCTATTCCTCTCATGATTTTGTACACCTATGGTTGATGGCCTGTTGGTTTGCCTGCTTGCTTTTTAACGTTGCTCCCTGTCTTTCTCAGGCATCCAAGGTGTGGGTTCAGAATAAGGTGGATGAATCAAAGCACGAGATTCACTCACAGGTCGATGCCATCACTGCGGGCACCGCGTCTGTGGTCAACCTCACTGCCGGTGAGTTGTACAGGGTGCGAATGTCCGCCCGGTGAAGCTATACGTTCCCCTCTGCCACCTCCAATACCACTCTTTGGTGTGGTGCAGCTTGGCATGGCCAGAAATGTCCACAGTACTTAGTGATTGAAGATCGAGGCACTCACAAACCTTCATCTTCCACTCTGGTCAATCAGTTCCTGAGACCTGGGAGCCCAGAGTCCAATGGAGAAACAAGATGCTGGTTTACCAAGAAAAGACACAAAGTGCTGGAGTAACTCAGCGGGTCAGGCAGCATCTTGGAGAACATGGATAGGTGACATTTCGGGTTGATACCTAGAAGGGTCCTGATGTCACCCACCTATGTCATAGAAACATAGAAATTAGGTGCAGGAGAAGGCCATTCGGCCCTTCGAGCCTGCACCGCCATTCAATATGATCATGGCTGATCATCCAACTCAGTATCCCGTACCTGCCTTCTCTCCATACCCTCTGATCCCCTTAGCCACAAGGGCCACATCTAACTCCCTCTGGGGAGTTATCCTAGAACTTATTCTAGGAGCAGAATAAGGCCATTCGGCCCATCAGGTCTACTCCACTATTCAATCATGGCATGATCTATCTCTCCCTCCTAACCCCATTCTCCTGCCTTCTCCCCATAACCCCTGACACCCGTACTACTCAAGAATTTGTCAAACTGACCTAAAAATATCCATTGACTTGGCCTCCACAGCCTTCTGTGGCAAAGAATTCCAGATTTAAATCCCTGGATCTAAAGAAATTCCTCCTCGTCTCCTTTCTAAAGAAACGTCCTTTTATTCTGGGGCGATGGCCTCTGGTCCTAGACTCTCCCACTGGTAGAAACATCCTCTCCACATCCACTCTATCTGGCTTTTCACTATTCAGTAAGTGTCTGGCCTGCTGAGTTACTCCAGCATTTTGTGTCTTTACACAGTTGAATAGAAATTTGCTGAAACATTGCCGGGACGATTGTGTTCAAGGGTAAACCCCATCTCAGTAATCATGATTAGAATGGAATTTCACCCTCGGCTTTGAAACCAGTATTTTGCCTGAAGGCCAAAAACGTAATCCAGCATCACTTCACGTATAGCTGTTGATGCAGCAATGTCCAGGAAGCTCGGGATTTTATGGGATATGCTGTGTGTTTCAAGTTAGACAGAGAGTCATAGAGTGATACAGCGTGGAAACAGGCCCTTCGACCCAACAGCCAACATGTCCCAGCTACACTAGTCCCACCTGCCCACATTTGGTCCATATCCCTCCAAACCTGTCCTATCCATGTACCAGTCTAACTGTTTCTAAAATGTTCGCATAGTCCCAGCCTCAACCTCCTCCTCTGGCAGCTTGTTCCATACACCCACCACCCTTTGTGTGAAAATGAAAATGTTACCCCTCAGATTCCTATTCACCTTAAACTTATGTCCTCTAGTCCTCGATTCCTCTACACTGGGCAAGACACTCTCTGCATCTACCCGATCTATTCCTCTCATGATTTTATACACCTCTATAAGATCACCCCTCATCCTCCTGTGCTCCAAGGAATAGAGACCCAGCCTGCTCAACCTCTCCCTATAGCTCACACCCTCTAGTCCTGGCAATATCCTCGTAAATCTTCACTGTACCCGCTCCAGCTTGACAACTTCTTTCCTCGAACATGGTTCCCAGAACTTAACACAATGTTCTAAATGCTGCCTCACCAACGTCTTATACAACTGTAAATAGTCGCTTACTCAAATGTTCACAGTTGTATGTCAATGCTCGACCTTTGAACAGGTGGCAAATGATCTCTGCACTTTGCCTGGAGCTCTTCAGCGGCTGCTCTTGTGATATGGTCGGATTGGATGAAGACTCAGCTCGTGATTCGTTCCCCTGACATAGCTGAGGGTTGTGTAAAAACATGGAAACAAAGAACAGTAGGTGCTGGTTTATCCCAAAGATAGACACAAAGCGCTGGAGTAACCCTGCGGGTCAGGCAGCATTTCTGGAGAAAAAGGATGGGTGACGTTTCGGGTTGGGACCCTTCTTCAGTATGAGAGTTGGGGGGTGGGGGGTGGGGGGAGTGCTGGTGGCGATAAACAACCAAGACAAATCCCGGCCTGCCACAAATGACCGCGCAGGATGGTGCCAGGGATGGTGTGATCTCCAGGGATACAACGTTCAGAGCTGTAACTTGTGCCTATTACACAAAGGAGTGAATGGATCAGCTATGTAGTTTAGTTTAGAGATACAGCACAGAAACAGGCCCTTCGGCCCACCAAGCCCATGCTGACCAGCGATCCCAGCACACTAACACTATCCTGTCTGTGGAATTCTCTGCCTCAGAGGGCGGTGGAGGCAGGTTCTCTGAATGCTTTCAAGAGAGAGCTAGATAGGGCTCTTAAAAATAGCGGAGTCAGGGGATATGGGGAGAAGGCAGGAACGGGGTACTGATTAACCATATAACCATATAACCATATAACAATTACAGCACGGAAACAGGCCATCTCGACCCTTCTAGTCCGTGCCGAACACATAATCTCCCCTAGTCCCATATACCTGCGCTCAGACCATAACCCTCCATTCCTTTCCCATCCATATAACTATCCAATTCATTTTTAAATGATAAAAACGAACCTGCCTCCACCGCCTTCACTGGAAGCTCATTCCACACAGCTACCACTCTCTGAGTAAAGAAGTTCCCCCTCATGTTACCCCTAAACTTCAGTCCCTTAATTCTCAAGTCATGTCCCCTTGTTTGAAACTTCCCTACTCTCAGTGGGAAAAGCTTTTCCATGTCAACTCTGTCTATCCCTCTCATCATTTAAAAAACCTCTATCAAGTCCCCCCTTAACCTTCTGCGCTCCAAAGAATAAAGCCCTAACTTGTTCAACCTTTCTCTGTAACTTAGTTGCTGAAACCCAGGCAACATTCTAGTAAATCTCCTCTGTACTCTCTCTATTTTGTTGACATCCTTCCTATAATTAGGCGACCAAAATTGTACACCATACTCCAGAATTGGCCTCACCAATGCCTTGTACAATTTTAACATTACATCCCAACTTCTATACTCAAATTGGGGATGATCAGCCATGATCACATTGAATGGTGACGCTGGCTCGAAGGGCCAAATGGCCTGCTCCTGCACCTATTGTCTATAGTCTATTATCATGCAAACATTACGGACAATTTACAATTAAACCAAGCCTTTGGAGTGTGGGAGGAAACCGAAGATCCCGGGGAAAACCCACGCGGTCACAGGGAGAACGTACAAACTCCGTACAGACCGTACCTGTTGTCAGGATGTAACCCGGGTCTCTGGCGCTGTGAGGCAGCAACTCTACCGCTGCGCCACCGTGCCACTTTTGTTGGGCTACTTTCCGTTCGTCATCACTCAGTTTATCGATTCCTCATCATTCCTGATCTCCCGGTTGCTAAACACTTTAACTCCCCCTCCTATTCCCACACTGACCTTCTCTGATCAGCTAAGTTCAAGGCAGAGGTGCTCTCTGGGATGTTTAGGATGTAGGTATAGTGCGGTAAACCTGCGTGGTCACAGGTCGCAGAAAGCCATGGAGTCATACAACATGGAAACAGGCCCAACTTACCCATGCTGACCACGATGCCCCATCTAAGCTAGTCCTATTTGCCTCTAAACCTTGTCCATGTACCTGTCCAAATGTCAGTGGGCAAGATGGGCCGAAGGGCATGTTTCCCTCAATGACTCTATAACTGTTGTTATCGTACCTGCCTCAACTACCTCATCGGGCAACTCTGGGAGGGTGATTTTCATAAGATCATAAGTGATAGGTGTAGAATTAGTCCATTCGGCCCATCAAGTCTACTCCGCCATTCAATCATGGCTGATCTATCTCTCTCTCCTAACCCCATTCTCCTGCCTTCTCCCCATAACCTCTGACACCCGCACTAATCATTTTATGAAACGTATGAGCCTTTGTGAGATCAACACTGTAATGATATTTTCCTATGAGGCACAATCCCAGTGTCTATGTCTTGGTCCTAGGGTGAGGTGATGGTTTGGGTTTGGGTTTGGGTTTGGGATGTAATGCATGGCGTCTTGCTCCTCAGGTGACCCCGTGGACACGGATTACACCGCCGTTGGCTGTGCTATCACCACCATTTCCTCCAACCTGACGGAGATGTCCAAGGGGGTGAAGTTGCTGGCGGCCCTGATGGACGACGATATTGGAAGTGGCCAGGACCTTCTGCGGGCAGCCAGGACGCTGGCTGGAGCCGTGTCTGACCTGCTGAAGGCCGTCGAGCCCTCGTCCGGAGAGGTGAGCCAGGGGTCAGGGGACACGGGCAGTCTGGAGTCAGGGTTCACGGACAGTATGGGGTCAGGGTTCAATTCAGGCAGGCTGTGGTCAGGGGTCACGGGCCGTGTGGAGTCAGGGTTCAAGCAGGCTGGGGACAGGGGTCACGGGCCGTGTGGAGTCAGGGTTCAAGCCGGCATGGGTCACGGGCAGACCGAGGCCAGGGTTTGGGCAGGCGGGGTCGCGGGCCGTGTGGAGTAAGTCACGAGCAGTGTGGGGTCAGAGGTCATGGGCAGTGTGGGGTCAGGGTTCAGGCAGGCTGGGGTCAGGGGTCATGGGCAGCCTGGGGTCAGTGGTCACGGGCAGTGTGTAGTCAGAGGTCACAAGCAGTGTGGGGTCAGAGGTCACGGGCAGAGTATGTTCAGGGGTCATGAGCAGTGGGGTCAGGGTTCACAGGTAGAGTTGGGGTCAGGGTTCACAGGTAGAGTTGGGGTCAGGGTTCGGTGAGCTGGGGTGTGTGTCTGCGGAAGGCTGAGGTTATTGTGTCACATTAGCGTGGGGAGATGGGAGTGGGTAGACATGTGCCTTGTCGCAAGAGCTGAACGACCTGGGCGATTGTTTGTGGCCTTCTCTAGTCAACCAGTTGGCCTCACCTCGTCCTGTTTCGATCAAGCATGGTGGCAGGGTTGTTGGTGGGTGGCGGGCGGCAGAGCCAGGTGCTGCCTGCCCTGTAGAGTTATTCCAGCACCTTCTGTCTATCTTTAGAAATAGCAGGGCTGCTTTGGTGCTGCAGGGCTCAGCATGCGCTTGGGTTGTAAAAAACCACGGGCCCCCTGGCAACGGCTGGATATCAGAATATTGACGGGCTAATGGGAGAGCTGCCAAAGGCTAACACAAAAATAGCATCCATTGTTTGTGCCAGTAGGGAGAGGTTTTCAGCTAAAGCCGCTCTGTACTGATGGAGAGCCACAGTTAATGTACACTACAATTATTAAGATGCTCAAAGCAAATTCAAACAAAGGGACTCGGGTAAAAATGTAGCTACATGTTTGCTGCATGAACAGTCCACTCATTGTCCAATGTCAAACAGACCATCGAGAACTGGTGAGGCAGCCCTCTCCCCCCTCTTCCCCCTCTTCCCCCTCTTCCCCCTCTCCCCCCTCTTCCCCTCTTCCCCCTCTCCCCCCTCTCCCCCCTCTCCCCCCTCTTCCCCCTCTCCCCCCCCATCTCCCCCCTCTCCCCACACACTGCACCACCTTACAGTTTATACCCTGCCCCCTCTCCCCCACACCTGTCGATGTTGCACTCTCCCACACACCACATAATATTGAACAGAATCATAGTCACGCAGCACGGGAACATCCCGTCGACTCAGCGCATCTATGCCAACCATGATGCCTCATCTACACCAGTCCCATTTGCCAGCATTGGGCCCATATCACTCTAAACCTTTCCTGTATATGTAACTGTACAAGTGCCTTTTAAAGTTTCAAAGTGATGTTCTCCACTGAACAACTAGAGTCCTAGAGTGATACAGTGTGGAAACAGGCCCTACAGCCCAACTTGCCCACACCGATCAACATGTCCCAGCTACACTGCCTGCCTTTGGTCCACATGCCTCCAAACTTGTCCTATCCATGTAGCTGTCTAACTGTTTCTTAAATGTTGGGATAGTCCCCGCCTCAACTATCTCCTCTGGCAGCTTGTTCCACCACCATATGTGTGAAAAAGTTACCCCTCAGATTCCTATTAAATCTTTTCCCCTTCACCTTGAACCTACGTCCTTTGATCCTCGATTCCCCAACTCTGGGCAAGAGACTCAGTGCAACTGATGTTCTGACAAGGTTATTGAAGGGGGAGGGCCAGACTGGAGATGTCTACATGGACTTCAGTGCGGCCTCCAGGAGTGAGAGCTGACAATGGGTGTGTTTGTGTCCACAGACCCGACAGACGGTGCTGACCGCTGCCGGCAGCATTGGGCAGGCGAGCGGTGACCTTCTGCGCCACATCGGAGAGAATGAGACTGACGAGCGTTTTCAGGTAGGGAGGCACCTTGAGAGGAGAGTGTGTTGACTGATGTGCCTCTATATCTGTTCCCAGCAACCACATCATCTTCATAGATAGACATAAAAAGCTGGCGTAACTCAGCGGGACATGCAGCATCTCCGGAGAGAAGGAATGGGTGACATTTCAGACTGATGTATTCAGTAGGGTCTCAACCCGAAACGTCACCCATTCCTTCCCTCCAGAGATGCTGCCTGTCCTGCTGAGTTATTCCAGCTTTTATTACAGTGCATTGAGAAAGTATTCAGACCCCTTCATTTTTTCTACATTTTGTTATGTTACAACCTTATTCTAAAATGGATTAAATTATTTTTTCTTATCATCAATCTACACACAATACCCCATAATAAAAAGGCGAAAACAGGTGTTTAGAAATTTTTGCAAAGTAATAAAAAATAAATAACTGAAATATCACATAAGTTACTGAATTAATAAGTATTCAGACCCCTTCACTTTTTCCACAGTTTGTTACGTTACAGCCTTATTCTAAAATGGATTACATTCTGAATGCACTGTGTCTACAGTTTAAAAACCAGCATCTGCAGTTGCTTCCTACATCATTGTTGGATGCAGTGGTTGGGATTATGTTAAAGCTGAATGTTACTGCAGAGTGGGGTTGCCAACTGTCCCGTATTAGCCAGGACATCCCAAAATTTGGGCTAAATTGGTTTGTCCCGTACGGGACCTCGCTTGTCCCGTATTTGACTGCTACTATTCGGGTCGGGGAATTATAGACCAGTTAGCCTGACATCGGTGGTGGGGAAGATGCTGGAGTCAATTATAAAAGATGAGATAGCCGCACATTTGGATAGCAGTAACAGGATCGGTCCGAGTCAGCATGGATTGATGAAGGGGAAATCATGCTTGACTATTGTTCTGGAATTTTTTGAGGATGTAACAAGTTAAATGGACAAGGGAGAGGCAGTGGATGTAGTGTACCTGGACTTTCAGAAAGCCTTTGATAAGGTCCCACATAGGAGATTAGTGGGCAAAATTAGAGCACATGGTATTGGAGGTAGAGTGCTG